>NC_047520.1:20690929-20990929 GCF_902827115.2 Pseudochaenichthys georgianus | reverse complement strand
CATGCTATTTCAGAAAACTTGTAATACAAAAAACAATTGTCTTAATGTAAGTACTTCACTGGAGAAATCTCTAGCTGATATCTTGAAGTTAAAAAAAGTACCCTATTCACCTGTAATGTCTCGCCTTAACTGCATTTATGTGATATTCAATTAAACTACCCAACCACAACATCACAAGTAAGATGCTACTTACATGTGAACACATCGGGTACGTTTTACTGCATAATGACCGAAATACTATGTTGTTTTACATAATTATCATATTGAGTGATTTTAATGCCAATATTGGTTCTTTGACCACATTTTGACCTGAATACAAACACACCTCCACATGTAGCGTGTTGGTAAGGGAATGAAAGTAGCGGAGGGATACACTGTCCTTTTTTGGCAGCAGCAAACGATGGAAAGACCCTATGTAAATGCACAGAGGTGATCTTCACTGCCAGGCCTGTTAGTCCATAGATATA
Source organism: Pseudochaenichthys georgianus (assembly GCF_902827115.2). Classification (NCBI taxonomy): domain Eukaryota; kingdom Metazoa; phylum Chordata; class Actinopteri; order Perciformes; family Channichthyidae; genus Pseudochaenichthys; species Pseudochaenichthys georgianus. Next base: position 20,990,462 of record NC_047520.1, on the reverse strand, counting down.
ACATGCATTCAGAGTACTGCATGTTCACCCAGTTGTGCTCAGCATTCAGCAAAGAACACGGCAAGCTGCTGCAGTGAAAGCCCGTGTTCCACATTCTGACATCAGACATAATAAGCACCACTGAACATGCCCTGATGACACAGGCGTGTTCTGCTCTGGTCCTGACAGCCCCTCTTAGTTGATACAAGCAGGTCGTTGTATATTATGGACTATTCTGCGCCCATCAATTTGCCCACATCAGGTATAATTGATAGGCGCTGAGTCGTGGTGTATATGTGAGCTTCACCAGAGAGCGACTTCCAGCACTCAGCGCTGACCCTCGTCCTTCCTCGCGTCGATGCATCTCCCGATGACTGGAAAAACAAAGCAACAACTCAGTCTGGGCTTTCCACACCGGGGCGATGGAAGCATGTGCAAACGGGCCGAATGACTTCCCAAGTACACTGCTTGTGTGTGTGCTTGTGTGTGCACCTCCATCTCCATGAGACCAGAACCAAGAAGAAAGTCCTCCGCTGAAGTTGTTTTTTTAAAGCTGTCGTGTGAGACTAACCATCTGGCCTGAACACACAGTCCCGTGTGAGGCAGGAACAGCTCTCTGTGTTCTCAGTCGGGGGGGTTTGTGCTGTCTGGCTTCTTTGGCCGATGTCCTGCATCTTGGCCTTCTGGTGAGCTTCCTGCATCTCCTTTGCCATGAACAATGTTTACTTCTATCCTTCCTCTGATCGCCACATTTTTTATTTTGTTTTTCATGTAATTATTTATTTGAACCGGGACAGCGCACATCGATCAAAGCTTTAAAACAAAACTTTAAGCTAATTTCGATCCGCAGTCCCCTCACAAGAACATGACATTTATATACGGAGCAAACATAAACACATGCCATGCAGAAAGAGCATGAGCATCATGAGCACATGGCAGTACGATGTAGCAGCTACGGTATATAACGTGCATTTAGCGGTGACTACACATCTGTTTGTTGCTCAACCATTCTTTATTGTGTGCACCGCTCCCAGCTGCTGCTCTGTCCCTGTGGCATCATATGATAATCACTCTCAGTGCCAGTGTGGGAAGAACACAGCTCCCCACTCCAGCTTTAAGGAGCACTTTCTATGACGTAATCCTTAAGATTTCATTATATTAAACATCAAAGCGAGCTGTCCTTCAATGTATGATGCTATCAGGGGCACCGGGTACTGTAGGCTACGGTTAGCCTTCCCAAATACGTTTGTCACTGCATCCTGGTAACATTTAAATATAATGTATAATGTTTGTGTCTTTGACATTAGCGCTGCTAGCAGCCACCTGACGGCTTGTGCTCGTGATGTGATTCAGGGATTGGCCAATCACATCACGATCCGACAGCGAAGCTTCGAAAATGGATATACAGAAATGTTTCAAGGCAAACATTAAAACAACCAGTAATCCCAATGCCACGACGGAAACCCACCAAGATAAGGTAACAACTAATAAGCCGGGCAGTGCCGGGGGCAAGCCAGGAGGCGAGCCGAGTGTGGGAGGCGAGCCAGGAGCCGAGCCGAGTGTGGGAGCCGAGCCAGGAGCCGAGCAGAGTGTGGGAGGCAAGCCAGGAGCCGAGCCGAGTGTGGGAGGCGAGCCAGGAGCCGAGCCGAGGGTGGGAGGCGAGCCAGGAGCCGATCCGAGTGTGGGAGGCAAGCCAGGAGCCGAGCCGAGGGTGGGAGCCGAGTGTGGGAGGCAAGCCAGGAGCCGAGCCGAGGGTGGGAGCCGAGTGTGGGAGGCGAGCCAGGAGCCGAGCCGAGGGTGGGAGCCGAGTGTGGGAGGCGAGCCGGGAGCCGAGCCGAGTGTGGGAGGCGAGCCGGGAGCCGAGCCGAGGGTGGGAGGCGAGCCGAGCCGAGTGTGGGAGGCGAGCCGAGCCGAGTGTGGGAGGCGAGCCAGGAGCCGAGCCGAGTGTGGGAGGCGAGCCAGGACCCGAGCCGAGCATTCCCAAACCTGAGCCTCACGCGCTGCCTCTGCATGCTATATTACCTTTCTATTAATTTGTTTTCATTGTTGCTATAGCCCAAATGGTTCGATATGTAACCCACATACCAGGATGTCTTCATCAAAGAAGCCATTAATATTCTCTTTAATTATAGCAAATTGAATGCCGTTTCCTACCTTTCTATAAATGACCAAATCTTGTGGAGAAACACTGAGTCATGTTTCTATTCCGGCAGCGTCTACATTATCCACACATAGAGATTACTACTTTCAAAGCCATGAATCAGGTCGATTGCTCGTTAGTCTTTTAGACAGGGGGCCATTTGCTTGAAGGTGATAACAAAGAAGAAGGACCAGGGAGCTGAATGGGCTTAATGACATTGGCTTTAACACTATGTTGGAATATTGGAAGTTCTAATTCGGATGTCTTTTTTATGCATAGTGGGAAATCACATGTGTGACCATAATAATGATGAGTCATTCAAGCCTCATGAAGTCACAACATTGTTACAGTGATCCAGTGTGACTGAAGCAGTTCAATGGGAGATGTCCAACATCATCTCTGAATACGTCTATTCTTTGCATTTCTCACTTCCATATGACTCGTCCGGGTATCTGCAGGCCTTGAGATCTGCTTTTACCTGTATTTTTTAGATTTGACGTTTGCTTTCAAATGCAGAAAGATGTATGACCCAAACACCGGGAGTCATACTTGGTGAATGAATTCCAATGACGCATTCCAGACAGAATATGCATGAATAGAGATGCTTCTGTCGAAAGAGAGCCGGTCTGAATTTCGTTTCGGAATAAAACAAAAATCGCCAATGTCATTTAAAAAATGTAACACACATCGATAAAAACTTCTCCAGGATGGAGCTTGAAGACGGCAGGTGATAAAGCCAGATCAGAGGTTTTCAGTTTGCAAGTCCTGTGATTGCTTCAAGGCATTGAAGTCATTACCACACGACAAACACATCCAGTCCTATCACTGATTGGCTGCATTCGTTTACTGACTGTCTCATTACATTGTGCAAATAGCTGCTGGCAGGAACCACATGACACAGTGTGCACACAGTATGCAGCCCACCTTCATGTTGCTCCATGGAGAAGGAGAGAGCATGGAGGATAACATACAGGCCATAAGAAGGAATACAGGACCATGGGACAATGGAAAGAGAACCCATGGGAGGGGAACCTCAGTTTAAACAATACAGACATCGGCAATCGGTTTGACATAGATCAGGGATTATTCAGTGAAATAGGACAAATCGGTTTGGTCACAAGTGGCCAAATTCACAGTCTTTGTAGGATAAACCTACTTCTTTTCTCTGATCATAAAATACAAATATTACAACAGGAAAGATAGAATAAAACCGGAATAATATACCAAACATACTGTAAGATGTCAAGACAGTAAATCATGATTTTACAATTGTTTTGGTATTATTTTGACAAAAAGGTTAAAGTTTAAATAAAATTATCTTTACATTCAAGTATTAATTTCCCCTAAAAGTGTTATAATCCCATTATATTATGACTTGTTCTCATAGTATTCACCTTTTATTCTCAAAATAATCCACACACACACTCACTAACACAAAGAAAAAAGTTTGAGAGGAAAGGTTAGGTATCATCCTCTGAGGACCATGAATACCCTCACCATTATAGCAACATTTGTGAGAACTTTCGAGATATCACAGTCTCGAAAGAAAGACAGACAGTTTTCCCATTCTTAGAAAAATCAAATGCCATAAAAAGAGAAAAACTTACAATGACTTACAAGTGTTGCCTGAGAAGCCAAAGTATGATATGACGTATTCATCCACGATTGCTCTCCTCTTATTACCCATGAGGGCCAACTATGTATTCATATGCTGCTAAAATAGTCTCCAACAAACATGACTTCATTCATGTGAATAATGTTTGATAAAAACTACAGTCTCCACAGTTGACCCTTAAAAAGTCATTTAAGTATGATATATTCCAGTACTGTTGACTTTAGCACACAGGCTTGCAGCACAGAGCCTCAGGGGGGTAGAGTACGGTGGTCCTGAGGGCTCAACACACAGCAAATTAAAACATCTGCAAAGACAGTAAACAAAGGATAATAAAGTTCAAATGAAGGCTCTAGTCGTGGGGAATGATCAAAGTGACACTCCACTGCTCTGCCTTATTATATACAATATGAAACACAAGTCAATGCTTCCAATCACAAGAGAGAGAATATTGGCCGTCATTGAAACATCCACTCTTTATATTGTCTGTATTTAATTATATGAGTTAAATATAGCTCTATTTATTATTAATGTTTATAATGCTGTGCCATGAGTGTCCAATATCATTGTTTTGCCGTTTGCAGCTCAGATGCTTTCTTTATGGAGAGGAACTAATGACGAACAATGAACCAGTTAGTTATGGGTATGTTGACATACATCTGTTGTTTAGGGTTAGCATTAGCAATGGAAAGATCCTGGTCTTGGTTTAGAATATAAAATCATTTGAATCAAATGGAAAGCTAAAGGATCATTGGTTGAAACATGCTGCCTGCTATATGTAGCCATGTGTTCCACATGGCTACGTATTGGGCCCCATTTGCTTCTACAAAACAATCACTAACAACTAAGGCACTAACTGAATAAGTGATGATTCACTTTTATGGGGGACTATATACTGTAGTAGAATAAACATACAGACCATCGACAATTCTAAATGCTACAAATTCATTATTTAATCATTTGGTAATGACTAGTTTAGATTAAACCACTCTTTGGTCCGGCATAAACTAGCAATAATTAAACATGACCTACTATACTCGTGTCCACCCAAGTTAATTGATGCATCATTTTAATCCATTATTTAAGAAGTCAAATAAAACATATTCCTACCAAACAGACAAATAGCCATTGAGTTTTAAAGGGGAAAACCAATATGTGTTTTTTGAAGACAAACCAATACAACCACTGTGGTTGGTATGTTGATTCACATATATTCATTATAAATACAATATATATATATATATTCCTTATTTATTTTCCAAGTTTTTACAGTATTCTGCAATTCTGAGTTATTCAAAAAGAGCCGAATGGCATGAATTCCTCAATTGTTCTTTGGAATACTGTTTAAAGAAAAGGGTTTTGCTGTGTTTTCCAAGTATACCAATGTTTTTCAGTGGAGTTTAACTCTGTTCTGTTCTGTGACAACAATATAGAGTTGCTGTGAGTTATGGTCAGAAGGCCCTACTGTAACCAATCTTCACTAATTCCACTGTCTCACCAGACGCAGCCAATTGGTGAAATGATGCATCTAAATACTGTTTGGCTCAAGGGGGACCTACAATGTTTTTCAGGGCTGAAATAATGACTTGTTTCCATTTCCATCAATTTCTTTCCTCAGGGCTTTCTACCAGGAAATGGAATGACAAATGATACAATATGGGCATGGCCCTGTACCAGTGTTTATTATTGTATTGGAACAACAGAGTGTAGTGAATTATAATGCAGTCTGCTGTGACAAATAGAAAGTGTGTCTTTGAAGACAACATATTTGCAGTTGAAAGCTGTCAGTCAGTTAAGGTTTCTTTGACAAGCCCTGAGCTTTATAATTAATCAGACCCCCAGCTCTTTAGCGCGCAACACATTATTATCATGGAGACTCGGACCCCGACATCTATAGTCTGACCCTCCTGACCCCGGTCTGGGAGACAGTCCTGTCACATGCAAGACTTTTAATTAAAACATGCTTTATGTAGCTATATTCAGCATTGCCTGGTCAGCGGAAGAGAAGGAGCTATATTGAGTTAATTGTTCAGTTCTCAAGGGGGGCTCGCATGGTAAGCAGTTTAGGAGAAGAGGTTTACTGGAAGTGCAAGCAGTCTCCATGCGGGAGATAAGCATAACGTTTGTCGTGTTGTCATTGTGTTTTATGTTTGTGAAAATGTATGTGTATAAGTGCTCATCCTCCCCTTCCCACCCTTTTTTGTTTTGTTTTTGTTTGTTTTTGTTTTTTGGCTACAACCCTTTTACCAAACTCAGGGACTCCCCAATGCAGCATCATAATTTGAAGGACCATATCGATGGCTTCTGTAGATAAAGGTATAGGCAGGGCGGACACCACGGTGGTGAGTTGGAATGTAAGGGGATTGAATCACCCGGTTAAGCGAAGCAAGGTGTTTTCTCATCTAAACAAATTAAAAACTGAAATAGCATATATACAGGAAACTCATATATTAAATAAAGACCAGCTAATGCTTCAAAGAGCAGGATGTACACAGGTTTTCCACTCCGATTTTAATAGCAAGAGCAGGGAGGTAGCTATTCTCCTGCACAGAGATGTGCAGTTTGAAGAGTCAAAATCCATAAGGGACAAAAATGGTCGTTACATAATTATTCAAGGTAAACTGTTCAATAAGCCAGTAGTGCTTGCGAATGTGTATGCCCCAAATTGGGATGACGTTGATTTCTTCAGGAATCTTTTCTCACTGTTGCCAGGCCTAGACTCGCATGAATTAATATTAGGGGGGGACCTAAATGGTGTCCTAGACTCTGTACTAGATCGTTCTGGCAGTAAGGTCACCACACCTAATAAATCCCAAAGCTGCATAAATACATTCATTCAAGCCTATTGACCCCTGGAGATTTAAATACCCGACTTCCAAACAGTTCTCTTTTTTCTCCCCAGTACACCAAATCTACTCTAGAATTGATTGTTTTTTAATAGACCAAAAACTATTGCCCATAACTACACAGGTGGAATACAACAGTATAGTCATATCAGACCATTGCCCAGTACTTTTGAAGCTCCGTTTTCCGGAATATAAACTCCGTCAACGCGTATGGCGCCTTAATCCTAGGCTGCTTGCGGAAAAAAACGTTGTTGACTTTATAAACACACAAATTGATTTCTTTCTCGAAACCAATGAGTCCCCAGAGATAAGTTATTTCACACTATGGGAAACCATGAAAGCATATGTAAGGGGGCAAGTGATATCTTACAACGCTGGTGAAACTAAAAGGAAATTCAAACGAGCTACAGAATTGATTGATAGTATTAAAGTCATTGACAGATTACATTCAGTATAGCCTTCGGAGAATCTTTACAAGCTTCAGACAGAATTTGATTCTCTGTCCAATGGGACGCTGTAGATCTTCACTTAAAATCACGCTTTAATTTCTACGAACATGGGGTGCGTGCCAGCAAGCTTTTGTGCCATCAACTCAAACAGTCAGCAACAGCAGGTTTTATATCTGCAATAACAGATGAGGAAGGTAATATTGTCACAGACCAAAAAAACATTAATGCCCAGTTCCAGTCTTTCTATGAGAATCTGCACCTCGGGGCAAGTAGCAAGGAATTAGTAGATGACTTCTTAAGTAAAATTGAAATGCCCTCCTTGGATGAATCAGACAAATCTGGACTGGAGAGAAATATAACTTTAACAGAGATTGACAACGCAATTAAAAAAAATGAAGCCTGGAAAAGCACCAGGCCCTGATGGTTATCCAAGTGCATTTTTTAAGAAGTTTGCCCCTAAACTACTGCCGCTATTAGTAAAGGTATTCGAGGAGGTCCTGGTTAGGAAGGCTCTTCCTCCAACTATGACGCAGGCCTCAATCTCACCATTACTCAAAAAGAATCCGTTGTTGTGTGAATCATATCGCCCGATTAGTCTTTTATGTTGCGACTATAACATTCTAACCAAGGTCCTAGCAGGGAGGCTTGAGAAAATGATGCCTAAATTGATACATCCAGATCAGACTGGTTTCATTGTGGGTAGACAACTTTCAAGCAACCTCCGCCGTGTGTTCAATGTTATCTACCAGCCCAACAATGTCGAACCTGAACTTATTATATCCTTGGATGCACAGAAGGCGTTTGATAGGATTGAATACAATTACCTGTTCACTGCGCTCGAGAAGTTCGGCTTCGGCCCTACTTTTTGTTGGCTGATCAAGATCCTTTATACAGCGCCTAAAGCTTCAATTCGAACTAATGGGATAATGTCTCATTATTTCCCACTTTTCCGTGGGACACGACAGGGTTGTTCACTGAGCCCCCAGATATTCCATATTGCTATAGCCCCTGGCAATACTGTTAAGAGAGACCGCTAGTCTAACTGGAGTGCAAAGGGGGGGAGAATTGCATAAGTTGTCGCTCTATGCGGATGATCTTCTTCTTTTTCTTTCGGATCCCCATGCCACTATACCTATTGCCTTGGAACTTATCGCCGAGTTTGGCCGGGTGTCAGGCCATAAACTGAACCTGAGTAAAAGTGTTCTATTACCCATAAATGATAAAGCACGTCAACTGTCATATCAGAATTTCCCTTTCACTGTGTGTGAGGACAGCTTTACATACCGAGGTGTCTGTGTCATGTACACATACAAAGATCTGATGGACAACCATTTGAAAACAGTGCTTGATAAGGCTAAACTGGACATGGAGAGATGGTCGACTCTCCCCCTGTCACAAGCTGGCAGGGTTAATTCTGTTATAATGACAATCATGCCCAGGTTCTTATTTCTGTTTCAGGCAATCCCAATCTTCATCCCTAAATCCTTATTTAGGGAATTAAATAAATGCACTTCGACTTTCATTTGGAATAAAACTGTACCTCGAATTAGGAAGCAGTATTTGGGAGGGTGGTTTGTCCTTACCCAATTCTTTGTATTATTATTGGGCTGCCAACATCCACAAGCTGATGTTTTGGGTTGATGTGACGGACGGATCCCCAGTCTGGTCTGTAATGGAGCAGCATTCAAGTAATCCAGTGTCACTTTGCTCTTTAATTTGCGCACCACTACCCTCGAGTACAAACTACTGGACGAATAACCCAGTCATCCAAGGCTCTCTAAAGATATGGACTCAGTTTAGAATTCATTTCAAACACAAACAGGCACTTGTTGCTTCCCCAATTCTGGCAAATGTAAATGTTTCTCCATCTCTCACTGATCCATCCTTTCGGTTATGGCATGAGAGAGGGATTAGGTGTGTTAAAGATCTTTTTAAAATGGACACTTTATTTCTTTTGAGCAGTTTTCTATGTGCATTAGACATGGGCTGCTACAATTTAAGGTTTTGCATAGGTTACATCTATCTGCAAGTAACCTGGCCAGATTTTACCCAGGTCTAGACCCAACCTGCATCAGGTGCAGTCGGGACCCGGCCAGCCTAAGTCACATGTTTTGGCTCCGTCCAAAACTGGCCCCTTTTTGGACTGGTATATTTAAAACCTTTTCGTACATGTGTAACACGGCGGTGGATGCTAACCCATTGACGGCATTATTTGGCGTGGTCACACAGGAGACACGAATATCAACTGATCAGGCTGAGGCTGTGGCATTCTCTACCCTACTTGCTAGGCGTCTGATACTCTTTAGTTGGAAGAAGGCTGCACCGCCGTCTCACAAGCTTTGGGTAGAGGAAGTAATGTCCCATCTGAAACTTGAGCAGCTAAAGCACACTACCCGGGGCTCTATCGCAAAGTACTATAAGGTCTGGCAACCATTTCTGTCCTACTTTGAACGAATTCTCTAACATTGAAATAACGTAGCCAACGTAGCCCCCCCCCCCCACACATTGCTGTTTATTCATTTATGTTTTTACTTTTGGTTATTTAACCATGTAGTTTTTAATTTCATAATTTATGTGTACGTTTACTTTCTATATACATATTTTGTATCTCCTCTGGATGTCAATTGATATTTTGTATACTTTCTGTGTGTGCTGTATTTTTGAATGCTGAGTGCTGCTCTTTGTTATGTGTGGAAAATCAATACAAATATTTGAATAATAAAAAAATAAAAAAAACATACTAGTTTTAGAACGTGCACGATTACACTGGCATATCGACTAAAACTATACTAACGCCATTGAAATAAAAAAAAACGTCATCCCAAAAAAAAAAAAAAAAAAAGAGTATGTAACTCGACACGTACAAAAACACCCTCTCAAAGGCCGGAATTGATGGGCATCAATAAAATATGACCATATTTCACACATTAGAACTCCTGAGATATAAAAGTTAAATGTCATCTAGAAGTACGACTTAATCTGCTTTCACTCTCTTGATGTTGAATGAAAACAGAGACAGAGAGGCTCCTTGTCTGCATTTGACCTTTTGCCCTTCTCTTGGGCGAATTCAAGTTCCAGTTCCTCAGGTTTGTGTTGACATGGTACCAGTTTCTGGCATGCATTTGTTCTGCTGCGAGCATGGCTAAACACACAGAGCTATGAATGAATGGCAGTCAGTCAGGTGGTTGGTCCAGATTCAAAATGTCTGAACGATTGGAAGGATTGTTGTGAACTTTGGCTTCTCCTGACTTTAGTGACGTCTTGGCTCTTCCCTCTAGCGCAGTTAACATCTTTAGTTTTGAGACATCTTTAGATTTGTGTAATGTTGACAGCTCCATCAGCCAAAGTTGAAGGTACACTTAATGGTAGATTAACCTGGTAAATATAACTTGCTTAACATTAGCATGATCGCTGGCTGGATGAGTTCATCACAGGCTTTGCAAGAACAGAACCACAAACCCCTTATAACGTCTTCTTTATGAAATATGGCATTTGCAAGATTTGTAAAATGTTTTGTTATTGAGCTGTAGGACTTCATTATGTACACTTAGAGAGAGTATTAAACTGCAAATGTAATACTTGGGTTTGCACATATTTATAATGACAAAATGATTCTGGTCGAGATCCAACGTGGGTCAATTTCATGTTATTCTTTGAAATGTTGATTTTAGGAAGATCAGCTGCAAGGTTTGAGAAACCGGCTCGAGATGCACTTTCAGTTATATTCCATGTTATGCTCTTAACATCCCGATAGCAATGAATATCTGAAATGCTTTGACAATAAATCCATAACAATTTCATCTGTAGAAGCCGTAATACTGTAAAAAGCACGACCAATCATCTGAGCCGGCTAAAGTAACTGGATGGCCTACCTGCCTGTCGGCCTACCTGCCTGTCAGCCTTCCATCTGTGCACACACTCATCTCGTGCCCTCATTGGTCATGTTCGTGTGTGTTGGGGGAGGGGCTCTGTGAGGAAGGGGCAGATTTTTCCCGGTTGTGTATTTTCAAATTCTAGCGCACTCGAGCTGGTTTCTCCAAAATTACCTACTCCACCTTTAACGTTGGTGCAAGGTTTACAATTATTTTGTAGTAAATTGTTTAGGTTATTGCTATTTATTAAGACATGCATTTGTTCCTGCATGCAAGAACAAGAGCTTATGTCTTTGTTTATCTTCTTCACATCATTTCACAGTGTACTATAACCCGGCAACCAGGAGGCTTGGAAACAAAAAGGCTGTCTAATTCTGGTGCCAATGGCTTTTCACTGTGGTACATTTCACTGTGTGTGGAACACAATAACAGTTTCATTGGTTATATCGGAATGTCTTTCAGTAAATGTCCTCCTTCATTGACATCGTTACACTATAACCATGTCTTACCTCTACAGTACATATTCTCCATATTTAAAGTGACCACTGTAATAACTACAGCAAAGACGGCAATCAAGTAAATAACCTCATTAGAGATTATCTTTGCCATTTGATCAGCCTTTAATCTTGTGTACTGGAAATGGCCTGGTTCCAGCTGCTCGCCTTCGGCTTGTACTTATCAGCCGTGTATGATGTATTGAGACCAGGCCTTCTTTAGATGAGCCTCCCTTATCAGGACCGGGTTCCGCTGCAGTCAGTCTCCTGGGCCGAGCCCCTCCCTGAGCCCCCCCCCCTGACCCTCCTGACCTACTGTAGCCCACCAGTCTCGTGGAGATTTCCAATGGAGCAGGAATCTGTTTCATCTTCCAGCTCCCTCCATCCATCACACATTCCAAGACCCCATCTCCCGTGCCATCTGAAAGTGAAAGGCAGAGCATATATGGCAGCAGTCCACAAGCATTTCAAAATAAATAAATGAAGGGAGATTCTTACAGTCATCATCTTTTGGTCTCTTTGGATATTTGTTTCTATAACCGTGATTCCATTTCATTGTTAAAGATTGTGAAATGTCCATCAACTGGTTTGGAGTGAATGATCTAGGCCAGGGATCACTAACTACATTTGTCCAAGGGCCGGAATGTAACCAATGGACACTATCGCGGGCCAGCGATTTTTATATAGCCCAGAATTTTATAAATAGTATTCAGATTACTTTTGGAATACTTTCTTTTTCCATAACAGATGGGTATGTTTTGGTGAACAGGAGACACGTATTTTACTGTTTTCATGGCTTACCAAGAACTCAAACACAACATCTTGGTGTCATTCTGGACAGCTCTCATCTGCACCCCCCATAAAACACATCACCCGGACTGCATTCTTTGTACTGTCTTAAAACCTTTCCTTGGAATATGTTATGCATTGTAAGGTGTCCTTGGGTGCTTTGAAAGGCGCCCCTAAATAGAATGAATTGTCATTATTATTTATTATCTGAAACGATGTAATAACTTTTAAAACTTTGTCCAGTCACTTGCCCCATGCCTTCAGCAGCAGCAGGCCATTCACTTTGAGTTGATCACGTTATAAATGTCATCATTTCGACAATAAAGAAATGCTACATAAACGTTATCTTGCACATTTTATCTAACCATCTCCGTTTCTAACTTTCAATATATTTTAAAAGAGATCTCTCTCTCATCTGCGTGCGGGGGCGGGGCCTCACAGACACGCTGCATCTCTCTCTCGCTCACAGACACGCTGCATCTCTCTCTCGCTCACAGACATGCTGGAGCGCTGTGCAGTGTGCAGTGTGCACACAGTTCTGCCGGTAATGAATATTACATTTTGTGAGGAAACTTTAACACCAATAATTCCAATAAGTATTTCAAAAATGTATTCACTTCAGGTTTACGAAAGTAACTGTAATCAGATTACTTGTTTTTCAAATGTATCGCCAGCTGAATACAGTTAGCCTACTTGATTTTTGTATTCTGATTACGTAACGCCGTTATGTTTTCCGTTACAACCCAACCCTGCTTCTAGGCTGCTGTCCCGCAGCTCCTGCCTCTCTGTTGGACTCTGTCGCAGCGGGGCTACTGCTGTGGTGCGGAGCGCATTAACCAGACTCTTCACAATGAAGGATCACTTCTTCTTCAGGGGAGGAAAGGTTTCGCAGTATGCAGTCTACTGTCCCGCAGCTGCTGCCTCTCTGTTGGACTCCGGTACTGCACCTTACTCACGAGACGTTGTAAACAAAGAAATGGGTGGGGGGCGAACGCAGTAACCTCTCCGCCAACGCCACAGTCACCCCCGTCGTGCGGGCCGGATGAGAATGTCTGGCGGGCCGGATGTGGCCCGCGGGCCGCCAGTTGGTGGTCACTGATCTAGGCTATGAAAAGCATAGTTTAATCAAAAGTTGGATAACAAGCACACGCACACACAACAATTATTTTATCTACGTATTTATTCATATGTCTATTGGTTTTGGGATATTTTTGCACATTTGTATTGATCTCTCTGTGTACTATCTTCTTTAATGTTTTCTATCTACTCTATATGGTGGCTCTGGCTATAGCCCCTTTCCATTGAGCCTACAGCTCAATGGAAAGGGAAACAACTGTTGACTACAATGTGAACATGTCTGTACAATGAAACCCAAACTAAAAGTAAGTTGGATGATATCAATATATATCCAGGAGGCCAGCAGCGGAAACAGCTAACCATACATTAGTTACTAAGAACTTTGAATGCCCTTTCCATATCCAATTTAGCACCATCAACTCAAAACGAGACCTCAAGCTAACACGTGTTTTTTTACATACAACTTTTCTAACGCAAAACTACAAACATTTAAGTAAAAAATGTTGATGGAAACCCAGCTTTTCCAAAACATCCCGCACTAACCCAAGTGGTGCTTCTTACCGTCTCTCTTTGCTGAGTCATTTATGAATGCATTCTTCTCCAAGTTACTTTGCAGTTTGAGTAATGTAGTACTTTTAGAACTGTATTTTTCAAGCCCCAAATGTAACATCAGTTATTATTTAACTACATTTACTACATTAGCATTGTGACGAAGGTAACTTCGCCACGGCTTCGGGCTGGGTAATCTTGCACATGGGGATTTGCACAGTACAGTCAAACATTGCCTATTTGCACATTTTATACTGTTCATTGATGTAGTGGGTATTAAATGAGTCAACTGTATTAAATTGTGATGTCGTCTGGCAGACGCTGGTCGGGCTCTCGGCTCCACCTGGAAAGAAAGGGGAGTTATAGCAAGAGCGCCAAAAGTGTTGGTTTGTGTAGATTGACAGCGGTTGAGATTATGTGCAAGGGATATGTTTAGTGTGTAAAGGTCACGATATATAAGGTGCATTAATGGTACAGGTTACTCCTATAACAGTCAACATCATAACACTCACCTCCGCCTGCTCTCCCGTCCCCGGTCCCAAGGTCCGTCATCGTAAAGGGTCCCCGGGGAAACAGCGGGTCCTTTTTATCGTTCCGGATGGGGTCAAAGGAGCAGGTTGGAGGCGGGGGTGATTTGTTATTAGGTACATTTGGCGTGTTAGTTTAGAACGGGTTTTCTTTTCATACCGTAATTAAATAGAATGTAAGTAAAGGATGTTTGTCATTCTCCAGTAAAGGATGTTTTGTGAATAACTACGGTCCTTATCTGAGCTGACCATCTCTGCACATGCCACCCCTTTTGGATGGTACGGGCCGATGGGTGAGGCTATAAAGGGTGGCATGTTGGGCTCATTTGGGGGGAAATAGTGTGGGAGACAGTCATTGTGAAATATTGATGTGGGCGACCAGGCACCAAATGATGAATAAATACCCACACCGGGTTGTATCAAGACGTTCTGCCTCTGTCTCCTTACTTGGTCGGGCCGCTCAAGTGACATCGTTCACAAGTGGTGTCAGAAGTGGGATTCGACAAGTAAGGAGGGGAAAATGAAGAGAGGAAAAAAAAACGACCAAATAGAGGTGTCCGGTGACGGGGAGGCTAAGCATGGAGTTGACCAGGGGGCCACGGCTGGTGAACCAAGGGACAGGTTTGAGGAACTGTCTGAGATGATGAAAGCACTCATGCAGTCTCAGAAGCAGCTTCAAGACCAGGTATCTGAGATGAGAGCGGGGCCGCCAACAGAGCAAGGCAGTGATGAGGAGCGGCCCAGAAGAAGAGGAGACTTCGGTGATGATCGGGAGCAGACGTCTTCATCCAGGCGAAGGTCGCCAAGACGTCAGAGAGAACCACCGCTTCACCGCGAGCCGAAGTTGTGGCCACTGGGGCCAGATGAAGACGTTGAACAGTTCCTAACCACCTTCGAACGCATGGCCCAGGTCTGTCGTTGGGACCAAGAAGAATGGGCTGTCCGATTGGTTCCCCTGCTGACTGGTAAAGCACGCAGTGCGTACGTGCTAATGGACATTAGTGACTCTGAGGACTACGAGCAAGTCAAAGCAGCAATCCTGGCCAAGTACGAAATCACCGCTGACACCTATAGACGGAGGTTTCGGGCCCTCGACATCCAACAGGACGAGACCCCACGTGAGCTGTACGTCCGACTGAAGGACCTCTTCTGCAAGTGGGTGAGGTTTGAGACGTCCAGCATCAAAGACATTTGTGAGATACTCATCCTTGAACAGTTCCTCCGCATGGTGAACCCAGAGATGGAAGTTTGGATCCGGGAACATGATCCTAAGTCTGCGGAGGAAGCGTCCCGCCTCGCTGAAGTATTTCATTCAGCAAGGACAGAAAGCAAAAGCTTTGCGAACTGCCAGAACCGATACCCGTCGGGCAAAAGTAATGCTTGTGGGGGTGAAAAGGGTAGTGGTTACACCTATGGTAGCAATAGCAGCGGCAAGCAAGCCACGCCAAGTCGAATGACCTATGCTAAGAGGCAGGTTCAGCCAGAAGTAAGGTGCTATCATTGTAATGAGGTGGGCCACACACGACCCACATGCCCAGTGGCTAGGCAGAGTAAGCCCTCTCTTCTTTGCACTGTTCCGAGACCCACCAGGAAGCCAGTAGTTAGGCAGGAAAAAGCACGGATAGTTCCGGTACTCATCAATGGTCAGCGTGAGGAAGCACTGGTGGATAGTGGCAGTTTCCAGACAGTGGTGAGGTCAAGTCTTGTTGGCAGGGATCAGTGGGCCCCTGATAAAGCTACCATCAGTTGCATCCACGGAGATGAAAAGCCTTACCCCACCGCCGAGGTGTATTTGACTGTCGGGGGGCAGACTTTCCTTCCCCCTCTGCCCCCAAAAGACTCAGAGAACCTGGTATGACCAGAAGGCCAGAGAAAGAGTGTTTCAACCTGGGCAGAAGGTGCTGTTGCTGTTACCTTCCAGTGAGAGCAAGCTGCTGGCTAGATGGCAGGGCCCATATGAGGTCACCAGACAGGTCGGAACAGTCAACTATGAAATCCATATGCCGGACAGAACCAAGAAGCACCAGACGTTTCATATCAACCTGCTAAAAGGATTCCAAGATCCACCAGACACCGCATCGCAACACTTTTTCATACAGCCAGTGGGGGAAGAGGAGGTGGAGGAGCAGTTTTTCCCCACGGACCTACCTGAACCAGGTCTATTGGATGTAACACATCTCCCATCGGTCCAGCAAGAAGAAATCAAAGAGCTATTGGATCCAGAGCTTTTCACCGAGCAGCCTGGTTTCACCAATCTGGTCCAGCACAACATCTACCTCAGGGAGACTGCTCCCAGCCAAAAGAAAAGCTACCGTATCCCTGAACGGTTGGTGCTGGCCCTGAAGAAGGAGATAAAGCTGATGTTAGAGCTGGGGATCATCGAAGTGTCAACCAGTGAGTGGTGCAGTCCAGTGGTGCTTGTACCAAAGAAAGATGGCTCGTTACGATTTTGCATTGACTTCAGATATCTTAACAGCATCTCGAAGTTTGACCCATACCCCATGCCAAGAATCGACGAATTGTTAGAGAGGGTGGGACGAGCAAAGTTCATCACCACATTGGACCTCACCAAGGGGTACTGGCAGGTGGCACTGGCACCGGAGGCCAAGCTGCTGACGGCCTTTACTACCCCGTTTGGACTGTTCCAGTTCCGGGTAATGCCCTTTGGACTGCATGGTGCCCCTGCGACCTTCCAGAGGCTCATGGACCAAGTACTGCGGGAGTTTGCAACATTTTCCGCAGCTTACTTGGACGATGTCGTGATCTTCAGCCAAACATGGGAAGAACACAGGGATCACCTACAACAGGTCCTCCATGCGATCCAAGCTGCTGGACTGACCATCAACCCCCGTAAATGCGCCTTTGCCAAGGAAGAGGTGGAGTACCTGGGCTACGTCATTGGGGGAGGTGTCATCCGCCCACAACTGAGTAAGATCGAAGCGATTACCGCCTACCCCGTGCCAACCACAAAGAAGAAGGTAAAGTCCTTCTTGGGGTTGGTCAATTGGTACCGGAAGTTCATCCCTCAGCTGTCAGAAAGAGCAGTGGTGTTGACCAACCTCACCAAGGCCTCGGTGCCAGCCAAAGTCCGCTGGAACGAGGACTGTGACAGAGCTTTCAAGGATCTGAAGCAAGCCATTACCACTGAGTCGGTCCTTCACTCACCAGACTTTGAACAGCTATTCACCCTTCAGACAGATGCCTCAGGGGTAGGCCTTGGAGCGGTATTGCTACAGGAAGTGGATGGGGAGCTGAAACCGGTGGTTTTCCTCAGTCGGAAGCTGTTGGACAGGGAGACAAGGTACTCGACCATTGAAAAGGAGTGCCTGGCGATGAAGTGGGCCATCGACTCCCTGAGGTACTACCTTCTCGGACGGCAGTTCATCCTGGAGACAGACCATCGTGCACTTCAATGGCTTCACAAGATGAAGGACGCAAACATGCGTATCGCCGGGTGGTACCTTGCCTTGCAGCCGTATAACTTTACGGTCAGGTACCGGCCGGGGAAGTCAAACCTGGTAGCTGACTGGTTGTCCCGAAGCCAAAACGGTTAGAACACTGTGCTTCCTGGGGAGAGGGGGAAGGAAATGTGACGAAGGTAACTTCGCCACGGCTTCGGGCTGTGTAATCTTGCACATGGGGATTTGCACAGTACAGTCAAACATTGCCTATTTGCACATTTTATACTGTTCATTGATGTAGTGGGTATTAAATGAGTCAACTGTATTAAATTGTGATGTCGTCTGGCAGACGCTGGTCGGGCTCTCGGCTCCACCTGGAAAGAAAGGGGAGTTATAGCAAGAGCGCCAAAAGTGTTGGTTTGTGTAGATTGACAGCGGTTGAGATTATGTGCAAGGGATATGTTTAGTGTGTAAAGGTCACGATATATAAGGTGCATTAATGGTACAGGTTACTCCTATAACAGTCAACATCATAACACTCACCTCCGCCTGCTCTCCCGTCCCCGGTCCCAAGGTCCGTCATCGTAAAGGGTCCCCGGGGAAACAGCGGGTCCTTTTTATCGTTCCGGATGGGGTCAAAGGAGCAGGTTGGAGGCGGGGGTGATTTGTTATTAGGTACATTTGGCGTGTTAGTTTAGAACGGGTTTTCTTTTCATACCGTAATTAAATAGAATGTAAGTAAAGGATGTTTGTCATTCTCCAGTAAAGGATGTTTTGTGAATAACTACGGTCCTTATCTGAGCTGACCATCTCTGCACATGCCACCCCTTTTGGATGGTACGGGCCGATGGGTGAGGCTATAAAGGGTGGCATGTTGGGCTCATTTGGGGGGAAATAGTGTGGGAGACAGTGATTGTGAAATATTGATGTGGGCGACCAGGCACCAAATGATGAATAAATACCCACACCGGGTTGTATCAAGACGTTCTGCCTCTGTCTCCTTACTTGGTCGGGCCGCTCAAGTGACATCGTTCACAAGCATTATTACTGAAATGGCTTTGCAAAAAGCCAGGCTCACTTGGAATGAGTTAGTGTTTTTGCAGATGGAAAACAGATGAACCTTTGCTTCATCACATTTATTTGTAATCGTCAGGACTGATGTGCTTTTTGATGAGCTTCACCTGTTGTTCTGCTCCTCTTTATTACACATCTCTTCCTGTTTCACGGCACTTGAAAGGCTTTCTGTAAAAGTGCACTGCTGTTGTTTCCACATAAATCAGACTCACTCAATATTAGTTCCACTCTGCATCTTTCCTCTCAGACATCCTACTCATGGATGTGTCACCATTCTTGTGTTGTGTCACGTTTTTAGTTGTTTTTCCGTTCTCCTTGTCATGTTTTCCTCCCTGTGTATTGTCTGGTCTTTCCCCTGTGTTTCCATGTCTGTCGTTAGTTTCCCTGGTGTGTCTAATTTCCTGATTGTTTTCACCTGTCACTAGTGATGGCACTTTGACACTGAAGTTTCGAACGGAGCTTCAACCCTGGACTTCCTATTCCATAGAAGCAGTGCTTCAAATCACGTGACATGTGACGTCCGAAGCAGCAGCTGCTTCATTTCCTGAATGAATCACTACTGGTTCGCGGTCCAATCACGCGATTCAATGCACTGCCTCGTCTCGATTCTGACAGGTGACAGGTTGACACAGTTTTGAATTTGAGCGCTTCAACGCTTTATAACCGCTCTAAACAATGCGCAATGTGTGGGTTGTTGTCGTAGTTTGCGTTGTTGCTGTTGAGTTGTTGTTGGTATTGCATTTGAATTGTAGTATCATTATAGAGCAAGCCAGGAAGAAAGATAGGTCGTTCTGGCTCGGGAACAAAAAGACAATTATCAGTAATATAAAAACAGTTCAATAGTTCAAGGAATAGATAGCCCAGTGGGTAGAGCCGGCGGCTCGAATGCGGCGTGTCCTCCGTGCAGCTGGTTCAAAGCCCGGAATGGATGTATCTTAATCATTGCTTTTCAACTTTAATAACTGATAAAAGGCCCTCTCCTCCCAAAGAAAGGTCCAGCACTCTCTAGTCTCTTCTCAATAACCCAATACACACAATTATCAATCTTTAATTGCAAATTGAACATGATATTCAGTCTTAGTGTGTGTGTGCATCGAATATTTTTCAAGGCAAAGATACAGGAGAGGTCGCTGTAACTGAAGCTTCGAGAAATGAACCTATTTCCGACAATTGTCCAAGTGATTCGACGCTTCATTCAAAGCTTCATTTTGCCACCACTAGCTGTCACCCCTTGTGTGTCTCCTGTGCTCATCAGCATCAGCCCCGCCCCTGATTGTTCCCACCTGTGTCTTGTTACCCTGTGTTTACATTCCCCAGTCTCCCAGTGTTCAGTGTCAGTTCGTTTCTTTTCTATGGTCATGGTCAGGTCTATGCTCTTTTGTGCTCTAGAAAAGTGTTGTTCCTCACCACGTGAGCGATTATCATTTTGTTCTCAATGTGTGTCATCTCATCCTGAGATTAGTTATTGACCATTTTTTGCTGTATTTTGGAAAATAAAGTATCCTACCAATACTTGACCTCTGTCTCCCGGGTCGTGCCATTGGGTCCTACCTCCTAAGTGCCTGAGTTCAGGATGTTGGGGGAAAAGAGAGACAGGTCAATAAAGCATGGGGGGTTTCAGTTAAAAACTGCTTCTCCGGCTCGCAGTTTTTGTTGATTTGGGCATATTTCCTGTACAGGCTACTTCGTACAGACAAAGGTAATAATAATATTCCAGTTATAAACGACATGAATCAAAGATGTGTTGCTGTATTTTAGTGGTAAAGAATTCAAACATGGCAAACAAATTATCGCATCCGAGGAGGAAGCACCACAAAAAAAGAAAATCATCGGAGCGGTGGAGTGATGAGGATGTGTCGGCGCTTCTGGCGATTTACTCCGAGGACGGGACCCAGCAGCTTCTACTGAAGGCCGTTTCAAACTGCAAGATGTACGAGCGTTGTTCGGTAACGTTAGTGGAATCTTCCACAGCGCAAACTCATGCCGGGACAAAATAAAGAAACTAAAGCAGGACGACAACAAATAAAAGACCATAATAACAAGAGTGGTAACGGCCGGAAGACCAGTAAATGCTATGATCGATTGGATGCTCTGCTCGGCCACAGACCCTCGTTCTCCACCACAGGATCGACCATCGATTCGGGCGCGCTGGTGTGGGAGGCCGCTAAACGGCGGATTCAGTGGCCTGTGACGATGAAGGTAAAATAAATTACATGCACTGTTTTAATCTGCACAATACTGGTTTCAGATGTACTTTTATTTGCTCAGTAGATCGAGCTAGCCAGTATAGCTAATAACATAACTCTCGGCCGCTATGAAAACGTTTTGACTTGTGAATAAGTGTGTAATGTTTATGTCATTTGCTTCACTAACGCATGGCACTAATCGTGTGTTTCAGGCGAGGCGGGACAACTCTCTGGATTGGAAACAAGTGAGCTTTCCCCTCCGGATCGCAACAGCAGCCCCTGCTCGTCTCCCTTTCACCATCCATGTACAAACACACTGTAACTACTCTGGTCTTGAAAGATCACGTTTATTTCCTTCTTGGTACAATTATGAAAACACCGTGAAAATACATCGTTTACACTTTTAGCGCCCTTTTCACTCTCTCACAAACATCCGGGCTAGAGGTCACATGACTTCCGGTAAGAAAACTCGTATCATTTTTTATATAAATTTAATAAAACGAAGTTCAAGCATACTCATACACATTAAGCACTCTTCAAAAATACAAAACAATAAATAAGGGCACTTTGAGCGTCAGCTATTTGATGCTATCTTACCTTCTACTTTACACCTGCATTTTGTACACTGTCCCTGTCCAATGTTGTCTCCGTTGACAACCTACTAGTAAACAAATTCCTAGTATGTTATAAAACTACATGGCGATTAATCTGATCTTGTATATTTCTCCGCATAGGAAAGTGGGCTCGGGCTGATAACTTCATTGACACCATCGTGGCGATGGAGCACCGGCATGCTGAGGCCGGCAAGGAGAATGAGGACCGGCGTGCCATGGTCAGCAAGGAGATTTGCGAGGAACAGCTGGTGCATTCACGCAAGGCCCAGGAAGTGGAGGAACAGCTGCTCATGGTGATGGCGCGCCAGGCTGACGTGATGGCGCGCCAGGCTGACGTGATGGCGCGCCAGGCTGACGTGACGGCGCGCCAGGTGGAGCAGCAAAACACCTTTCAGATTGGGCTTCTGGCAGTGCTTTCCGAGCTAGTTCAATCCAACAGGCCTTCCTCCCTGTAGTTCTTTGCCACTGATACTGACACTTAACTTTGCACTACGGTGTATCTGCTGCAGAGCCTATCCCTACACCTGGGACAGTTTATTTTTGATTGTTATTATATATATATATTGCCATTGTTATTATATTGTTTTGAGACTGACTGACACTTTATTTACATTTAAAAATGTTACTTATATTCTATTTACAATGCATGGTATTTTATGTCTTGACTGTGCTAAATAAAAGAGAACCCACATGGCGATTAGACGGATCCTGTATCTTGCTTATTTCTCCTCTTAGTTAGATACTGACGCTTTATCTTTACAGTGACCTGTGTGGCATCCTACACATCACATGCAAGTGTCGCGATCTGTCTGTGTTCACAGGGAAGAGTTCCGTTTGTTTCATTTAGCCTTGAAATAAAGGTATTTTTGCTTAAAGAGCCTGTGACACGAGTTTCCGCCATCATCCAAACCCGTCAATTTGAGTAAATATTGTCCCCTTGAAAACCGTTACGGAACTGATTTTGGATATTTGTACTTTGATAACCATTAATCTGTCCTTCAATGTTGACCATTTTCTTCTCGGGGATTCTTCAAGTCCCGCCAAATGATGGGTGACGTCATTGCGGGCACAGCGCTCCAGCTGCACCGTCCAGGATCCCAGCTTCTGCATGTAAACGCACGATGGTGCACACAGCAGCAAGCTCAGACAGCGATGACAGTTTACTTTTGAACGTGTCTGAGAGCTCATATGAGGCTGAAGGATCGGTTTATGTTGTATCTGTTAGAAGTTTAGGAATGAGGTGCGTCAATATGGGCGATCATACGGTCATGTAGCCAGTGGGACTGGGACTAAAAATCATCCCGGGACTCTCGACCGGCCCACTTCGGTACCGCTAGTACATTGTCAACGGGGGGAGTGGGCGATGTCAGGGGCGGCGGGTGCTGTAGATAGTAAATGTAACTATGTAAATATTTGTGTCACTGCATCCTGATAAAATACAAATATAATGTATAATGTCTGTGTCTTTGACCTTAGCGCTGCTAGCCACCTGTGCCCACAAACACCTCAAACACCATCCGTTCACTCAGGCCTTTGGCCTCAACTAATATACAGTCACTTATTTCCTGCTATTGCTCTGTATGTTTATTATTACCTTTTGTTTTGTTACTTCCCATTGTAAAGCGTCCTTGGGTTTCATGAAAGGCGCTATATAAATTGAAATTATTATTATTATTATATGTTTGAGTAACAAACAAACTAACAACAACAAACTAACACACGAGATCTCGCTAAGCGGTCCTACGACGCTGGTTATCAACTCGGTAAATCAAGCCAGGGTTTCTCTCTCCAGCTGAGAGCGCGTTCACGTCTAAGACACGAGTGGATCTGACTTTAATTACATTTGACTCGAGTGTTTCGTCAACATAATGTGTTGCTTAAAATAATACTTCTGCATACAGTCTGTGACACTGTGAGTGTTGCACGGCCAGATGAGGCTGGAGAAGCTGACTCAGATCAGGAAATATGATATATTATGATATTATATGATCGATGATGTGATATGAATGATAAGTGCGACACGTCGGCGTCTTCTCTGCATACGGCAGTTTAACCTGTATTTCCTTTATCCTGTAATATGACTTGAGAGATTTAAACTCCGCACACTGAGTGGATCTCTTTTCTATAGACGCCGGAGGCGGGCAGCGTCAGGTAAAAGAAGTTATTTAGCCTTCTCAAACCTGAGCCTCACGCGCCGCCTATGGGGGATGTGCTAGTTACTTATCCGACCGGCCCACTTCGGTACCGGCGCATCGAGATTCGTCCCGATGGCCAGTCCGCCACTGCACCCAGCCCACGTAAACTGTCAACGGGGGGAGCCGCGCTGCGGGGAAACGGTGGACCTCTTGTCCCGATCGGAGTGGGAATAATAATAATAATTCGTGCATTTTATCCATTAATTTCCCCAACATTGTGGTAAAAAAACCACACGTTTAATCCATGTTGGTGTACTACAACTACAAAAAGCATCGGTTTGTTTTCTCATCAGGAAATGCAGACCGGCTCAAACAAACGATCATTTAATGTATCATATGTTCGCCGAATTGACATGAAAGCACTAATAAATGTAGTTTCATCCACTTGAGTTTATAACCACAAAAATAATCGATTTGTTTTTATATCACATCCGACCGGAGGAAATTCAGCAGCTCTCACTCCCGATTTTTAATCCTAATGGAATCATCATCTTCACCACGATCATTTATGTTTATGTCGCCGAATTGACATGAAAGCACTGACAAATATGAATATACTGTAGTCAACTTCATTAAAACGTTATTAACGTGCCTAATCTCAGTAATTCACCATTTCTCCATTCTCCTTTTCTTTGGCTGGCTGCTCTGATAGGTGGAGGGGAGCGTCCGGTGTTCAGCAGAGAGAGGATGCTCTGGCAGAGGCGCACCAGATGGCTATTGAGAAACCGTGCGTAGTGAAGTTCTTACCTGACTGGATTTTGGACTTCCTTTCGACATGTGATTCCTGGCCTGCTAGCCCCAGGCATGCTAGCCCCCTGCCTCCCAATTCCCAACCTGACACCATACCTCACGGTGTGTTCCGTTTGGAGTCAACCCCTGCTTCTTCCCCATGTCCTGCTCCTGTCCAGGAGCCCTTCTCAGGGACTCGTCTGGCTTTTGGAGGTCCACGGAGCCTCCAAAAGGCTCCTAAGAGAAGGAGTCGCAAGTCCAGGCTAGCAGCCCGAGCCCCAGAAGCCATGCTTTGGACTCCAGTACAGGCCCGAGCAGCCAGGTTCCAGCCCCAGTTCTGGCCCCGGAAGCCATGGTGGTTGATTTTCAAGATGGTGCCTGTGTCGGCATGCCGCTCCCTCAGCTCTCTGCCTTTAGCTATCCTGTTTTTGTTTTATGTTTGTCAGAATGTCCCTGCTCTGCTCGTCTCTCATCGCCAAGCTCTCCTCCACCTAAGACCCTCACTGGAGTTTATACTGCTGCCCAAACCTATATCTGGCAACCGTAAATCGACTCCCCCTCCTCTACTGTCAGATATTCCCACCTACCTGCATCCTGCCTCACCGAAAGCGCTTCAGACGACGGGGAAAGCGCGGTGGCGCGCTCGTCCATGAAAAAAGCACACCTGACGGCTTCTTCCGTGACTTATCCACGCATCAGATGTCATGGCCCTCCCGCTGCACGCCATCCGAGGGTTCGGTGGATTCGCCCTGTCTCTCCGGAGCTGCGGCCTCTGCTGGGCCCGCTGGCAGCTCTTCCTGCCCGACCGACTGCTACCGGTCCACGCGGCGTTAACACGCACACCTTCGTCAGCTGAGACGCACTACACCTTCGGCCAGCCCGGAGAGAAAACTCTGCATGGCTTTGCTAAATGCTAGGTCAATAGCAAACAAGACGTTCCTGTTAAACGACTTCTTCACCTCATGATCTGGATTTGATGTTCCTGACGGAGACCTGGGTCCACACCGGCGAGTATGTACCGTTCTCTGAACTTCTTCCTCCCGACTGTACTTCCTTCAGCCCCCCCCCGTACCACCGGCCGTAGTGGGGTATAGCTTCAGTGTTTAGAGCTAATCTCCAATGCCGTTTGCTTCACCCAGTAACTAGCTATGCTAGCTTTGAGTTGCAGATTTTTGAATTGAATCCAGCCTCGCCTATACTCTGCGCAGTCGTGTATCGTCCGCCAAAATACAATAA
The DNA here is from genome assembly GCF_902827115.2 of Pseudochaenichthys georgianus. Classification (NCBI taxonomy): domain Eukaryota; kingdom Metazoa; phylum Chordata; class Actinopteri; order Perciformes; family Channichthyidae; genus Pseudochaenichthys; species Pseudochaenichthys georgianus. The sequence continues at coordinate 20,964,693 of NC_047520.1, read as the reverse complement.
TGATTTCATAACTGACTTTTCTGACTTTCTGTCCGGGATCATGTGACATATGATCGTGTTTTAATCTGCGGAGACTTTAATGTCCATGTGTGCTGCGAGTCTAAACCTCCTCCACTCTTTTGGTCTCATTCAGTCCGTGGCTGGCCCAACACACGAAAAAGGACACGCCTTAGACTTAGTATTATCGTTTGGATTTTCTGTCTCTGTGGATGAAATCTGTGCAGGAACGTGTATCTCAGACTATTTACCGGTTCTGTTTACAACCTCGATCCCTTCTGCGGGAGTCGAATCACGTGCTCCTGTGCGTTGTCTGCGTTCAATTAACCCCTTGACTGCCTCACAGTTTTCAGATGCTTTTAATACTTATCCGATTTGTAAATTAGAGGTGAACTGTGCTTTTAGTGCGGATGAGCTTATCTCTTTGTTTGATTCCACGTGCACACTAATACTGGATTCCGTTGCTCATTTTACGTTGAGACACAACATGTTCTCTCAGAGCCGTGGCCCAATGATTGTACTCGCGCTTTTAGACGCGCTTGCAGGCGTGCAGAGAGAAAATGGAAAAAGGATCAACTTCATGTCTCTTTAGAAATCCTTCGTGCTTGCCTTTCCGACTACCAGACGGCAGTCAAAGCAGCCAGAACAGCACATTTCTCTGTTCATCTCCAAAAACAGCCATAAACCTCAAGTTCTTTTTAATGTCCTTAATTCAATCATTAATCCTTGTGATGCTTCTCTAATTGTGCCATCGACTACTCTCCGTGATACATTTCTTATCTTCTCTTAGGCTAGCCTATACTAGTGCTACCCCAGATCCTGCTCCCTTTCTGTGCCCTGCTGTCCTCGACCACTTTGAGCCTGTATCCCTCTCTTCTCTCTCGGATGTAGTCAAGCACCTGCGGCCGACAAACTGCACCTCAGACAGCATTCCCTCTCGCTTCCTTAGAGATGTTTTTGAATCAGTTGGAGCAAGTGTTTTATTACTTGTAAACACCTCTCTTAGCTCAGGATGTGCCCTGGAGCGAGTAGTCTACCCCCAGCTGCAGTCGTTTTTAACCACGCATGGTATCCATGAAAAATGTCAGTCTGGCTTTAAACCTATGCACAGTACTGAAACAGCCCTTTTAAGAATGTTTAATGATCTGCTTTTAGCCGCCGACTCAGGCAGCCCAGCTGTTTTGGTGCTGTTAGATTTAACTGCTGCCTTTGACACTGTGGAACATAGCATCCTGTTGTCACGGCTTGAACAGTCCGCAGGCATCACAGGCTCCGCCCTGGCGTGGTTCAGTTCTTATTTGACGGACCGTAGCTTCTCAGTGCAGTTAGGTGCTTGTTCCTCTGCCAAAGCCCCTCTTACCTGTGGGGTTCCCCAAGGCTATATTCTGGGCCCCATCCTTTTCCTATTGTCCATACTGCCCCTAGGTTCAATTCTCACAAAACATAATATCCCCTTCCATTGTTACGCTGATGATGTACAGATCTATCTGCCTCTCAATCAAAATGCCTACTCACTACAGCAGTTGAAGGACTGCTTAACAGAGATTAAATCCTGGCTGAGCCAAAACTTCCTCACCCTCAATGAGAGCAAGACCGAGGTCATCTTTTTTGGACCCCAACCAACAGTCTCCCCGGTTGATATTCTGGGTTCCCTCAATACAAATATCTTCCCCTCTTTTATGAACCTTGGAGTGACCTTCAACAGCGCCTTTAAATTTGATAAGCAGATTAGCACTGTAGTCAAGACCTGCTTTTTCAAAATACGACTAAGTCGTTTTTATCTTTTAAAGACCAAGAAAGTGTTATTAACGCATTTGTTACCTCGAGACTGGATTACTGCAACGCTCTGTATGTGGGTATGGACCAGGCCTCAATTAGACGCCTCCAGCTAGTTCAGAACGCAGCTGCACGTCTTCTCACTGGCCATAAAAAGCGTGACCATATCAACCCAATTCTGGCTTCATTGCACTGGCTATACATTATTCGAATATAGGAATAGTAGATAGGATTACTTAAAATATAGCACCTTGCTTGGATCGTCGGATGAGGTGTGTGGAGTAGACGTGCAGGCGGCTCGCTCCCACGACTTACCTTTCAGATTTACCTTTTAAACTTCTCATTTTTAAGTATTTTTGTTTTCAAAAGTTTAGTGTAACTGTGCTGACCACCTTTTTGGCCTCGACAATGTCTAAAACGAAAAATCAATTCCCTTCTCAATGTCCACTGTCATTTCAGACCCTAATGGACGCTTCATAATTGTTACAGGTAGAATTGGGGCTAATAACCTGGTGCTGGCAAATGTGTATGGCCCAAATTGGGATAATGAGAACTTTTTTTTCTCTCCCTGACCTAAACTCTCATCAGCTTATCCTTGGTGGTGACTTCAACTGCTGTCTTGATTCCTCGCTTGATCGCTCATCCAACAGGCCTTATGCTTCATCTAAATCATCTAAAGTAATCCAGCTGTTCATGGAACAATATGCCGTCTTAGACGCCTGGCGCTTTTTTAATCCTAGCACCAAGCAGTTCTCATTCTTCTCTCCTGTTCATGGAACGTTCTCACAAATAGATTTGTTTCTCATTGATAGTAAACTCCTCTCCTCTGTCATGTCGTGTTCCTATAGTCCCATTGTCATTTCAGATCATGCAACCGTCGTCATGGATGTCTCCTTCCCAGGCAGATCGCTTTCCCGCTCTCCCTGGCGCTTTAATTCATTGGTACCTTCTGACACCAACTTTATTAACACAATTAACAGTCGTATTGATCTTTTCATATCTACCAAAGTCACTCCAGATATATCTGCAGCAGCCATATGGGAGTCATGTAAAGCTTACTTAAGAGGAGAAATAATATCTTACTCTGCTTATCAGAGAAAGATTGCTATGGAAAACAAGGCCACTCTCTCCAAGGATATAGCAGAGCTGCAGTCAAAGTGTGTAGACACACCTGATGCTGATCTTTTCAAAGACTTACTCACAGAAAAGGCGGAATATGACATTCTGACCTCCAACGAAACAGCTCAGTCCCTGTTAAAAACACGCCATAATTATTATGAATTTGGAGATAAACCAAGTAGGTTGCTTGCTCACCAGATTAGGCAATCCTCCTCATCATTGCACATCGCCCAAATTAACACAGATATTGGACCAACCATTAACCCTCAATGCATTAACGGTCAGTTAACAGTACGAACACTTTTTTAGCTCCTTAGATATCCCTTCTATCAACTCTGAAGTGGCATCTAATCTGGATGCACCATTTACAATAGACGAACTTAGGAGTGCTTTAATGTTTATGCAGAATGGGAAAAGCCCTGGCCCTGACGGTTTCCCTGCTGAATGTTTTAAAACATTTGCAGATACACTTTCACCGCTTCTACTTAACATGTTCAATGAATCGCTGCAAAATGGCTCACTTCCTCTCACTCTGCGTCAGGCTACTATCTCTCATATTGAAAAAGGATAAAGACCCATTGTCTTGTAGTAATTATCGCCCTATTTCTCTGCTTTGTGCTGATGTCAAAATACTGGCTAAAATGTTGGCTAGGCGGCTGGAGAGTGTCCTGCCAACTATCATCTCTGCAGACCAAACAGGGTTTATAAAGAACAGACATTCCTTTCACAATGTCAGACGACTGATTGATATTCTGTATTCACCAACCACCTCTGACGACCCGGAGCTGGTCATCTCAATGGATGCTGAAAAGGCATTCGATCGTGTGGAGTGGCACTACCTGTTTTACACACTGACATGTTTTGGCTTTGGCGATACACTTATATCTTGGATTAAGCTTTTCTATACATCCCCCCTTGCTTGTGTTCGCACAAATAATGACTACTCTGACTATTTCTCCCTCAACCGTGGTACCCGACAGGGCTGTCCACTCTCTCCATTACTTTTTGCCATTGCCATTGAACCTCTAGCAGTAGCTCTTAGGGCCAGTCAGATGTTGGGCATCTCAAGAGGTGGCATAGAACATAAACTATCCCTGTACGCCGATGACCTTCTGGTGTTTCTTTCTAGCCCAGACAAATCTATCCCTATTGTACTGACCGTGTTGAAAGAATTTGGGCAAATCTCAGGTTATAAATTGAATCTGCATAAAAGCGAACTTGTGACAGTTAATGCGGCAGCCATAGCCCGTCCCCTCTCCGAGTTACCATTCAGAACATCGCTGGAGCACTTTAAATATTTGGGTGTATGTGTAACAAAAAACTATTCAGAACTATTTGAACGTAACTTTTCCCCTCTCTTAGCTAGGCTGTCCCAAGACATCCATCGTTGGTCACTCTTGCCTCTGTCTCTCGTTGGTCGTATAAATTGTATTAAAATGAATGTGCTGCCCAAGTTCTTATATCTATTCCAGTGTATACCTATTTTCCTCCCCAAACACTTTTTCCACTCTCTTGATAGCGTAATCTCACAATTTATTTGGAACAAAAGCGCCCCTAGAATCAAAAAAGACATTTTACAAAAGCCTAAACAGTTGGGTGGCCTTGCTCTACCCAACTTCTTGCTTTGCTATTGGGCTGCAAACATTAGAACAGTATTGTACTGGTGTCACACCAGCTGCCAGCCTCCATCATGGCTGCAGGTTGAAGAAGCCTCATGTAGTCCCTGTTCTCTGTTGTCCCTGCTGTGCCTCCCCCAACATCGTCACCAACGTCACACTCCGGGAGTGTTGTAGTGAAAAGCTGCCTTAAAATCTGGAATCAGTTCAGGCGGCACTTTGGGCTACAGATAACACCTGTCTCTGCCCCAGTACATGCTAACCCTCTGTTTACTCCGTCAGTCATTGACAGGGCTCTTTGATCTGGAAAGACCTAGGGATTGTTTCAATAAAACAGCTTTACATCAGTGGCATATTGGCTTCCTTCGACCAGCTAACTCCAGCTTTCAATTTGCAGCGCACTCATTTCTTTAGATATTTGCAAGTCCACAATTGTGTTCGCAATCATTTCCCTGGCTTCCCTGCCCTCCCTCCTTCTACTCTTGTTGATACAATACTTGATGTTAACCCTAATCGCAAAGGTTCAATTTCCATACTGTATAATACTTCTCCAATTAAACAAAGATAAAACTGAGGTAATGGTCTTTGGAGCCAAGGCAGAAGGTATAAAAGTTAGCGCTGAGCTTCAGCCTGCAATGTTCAAACCAACAGATAAAGCCAGACATCTAGGTGTAGTCATGGACTCTGACCTGAGTTTCAACAGTCACATTAAAACAGTTACTAAATCAGCCTACTATCACCTAAAGAACATATCTAGGATTAAAAGACTAATGTCACAGCAGGATTTGGAAAACTTGTCCATGCCTTTATCTTCAGTAGACTGGACTACTGCAATGGTGTCTTCACAGGTCTCACTAAAACATCTATTAGAAAGCTGCAGCTGATTCAGAACGCCGCTGCTCGAGTCCTCACTGACACTAAGAAAGTGGACCACATCACTCCTGTTCTGAAGTCTTTACACTGGCTTCCTGTTCTGAAGTCTTTACACTGGCTTCCTGTTCTGAAGTCTTTACACTGGCTTCCTGTGTGTCAAAGAATAGATTTCAAAATACTGCTGCTGGTTTATAAAGCACTGAATGGTTTAGGCCCAAAACACATTACTGACCTCCTGCTAAACTATGAACCATCCAGATCTCTCAGGTCTTCAGGGACTGGTCAGCTTCCTGTCCCCAGAGTCAGAACTAAACATGGAGAAGCAGCGTTCAGTTATTATGCTCCAAATATCTGGAACAAACTCCCAGAAACCTGCAGGTCCGCTGCAACTCTGACTACTTTTAAATCCAACAAGAAGACTTTTCTTTTTGTCGCTGCTTTTAATTGAACTTTTCATATCTTAAACTGCACTGTAACTTTTATCCATGCTAAACGTAATTAAACTCCATGACATTTATGAGAGGGACTGCTCGAAAGCAGAGATATTTGGAATATCTGGCATCGACGGATGAAAAATAGTGTTTTGGTAACACGGAGTGTTTTGGTAACACTTTAAAGACTTTGTTATGGAAGCAAAGCAGGGGAGGGGGTGTGTACAGCCTCCTGAGGGTCCGATTGTGGATGTCATGCGAGCAAAATATGGTGAAGAAAGTCTGTCTAAATTAAATCATATTTTAGACTGCACTGTAACTTTTATCCATGTATTTTTCCTTAATGTTTATTTTATTAGCACTGTAACTTTTATCCATGTACTTTTTCTTGTAATGTTTAATTGAACTATTCATATTTTAGACTGCACTGTAACTTTTATCCATGTATTTTTCCTTAATGTTTATTTTATTAGCTTTTCTTTTTTAATGCTTAATGTCTTTCATTTCTTTTTTGTAAAGCACTTTGAATTACCCTGCGTCGAAAAGTGCTATATAAATAAACTTGCCTTGCCTTGCCTTGCCTTGCCTTACTCTTCTCAAAAACCAGTTAACAACCTCTGATTCTCTGCGTAATGCTTGGTCTGAGGAGCTTGGTGAGGATATAGACCCTGCCACCTGGGAGCATGCTCGGAGGTGGTTCCACTCATCGTCTATCTGTGCACGCCATGGAGTTTTACCGTGCACAGTGGTCCACAGAGTTCACTGGTCTAAATGTAGGTTAGCTCATATCGACCCTGACATTGACCCAAACTGTGACAGATGTCATCAAGGACCAGCCAATCTCAGTCATATGTTCTGGTATTGCCCCACCCTTGCTCCTTTCTGGGCTTGTGTTGTTGACTCCCTCTCAGCCATCACATCACATATCCGACCCTCACCATTACTCGCCCTGTTTGGTGTCCGACCCACTGGCCTCTCACTGCCGTCCTATTTTGCAGAGCTTGTTGCCTTCCTCACATTGTTAGCAAGACGTGCCATTCTGCTGCGGTGGAAAGGCCCTTGCCCCCCCTGTCATTCTCAATGGATAAAGGATGCCCTTCATTTGATGAGACTGGAGAAGATTAAATACTCTCTTCGTTTCTCGGAACAGAAATTCTATAAAATATGGCAACCCTTCCTAGAGCATGTCAGATCTCTCCAAATAGATGTTGACCCTGACATCTAGACAACCTGGTTATGCCCCCCCCCCAATGAGCTTCAGCTTGTAGTACAGTAGCAGGTGTTTTTATTTTATTATTATTTTTTTTTTCTCTTTCTGTGTGCTGTTAGTGTAAACTGTCTCTTTGTTGATACCTTGTTCCACAGTATTCAACTGTGTATCAATCTCACTCCATGTAGGAGGTGTATTGTATGTCTGTTGTGCTCAAAATCTCATAAATAAATCATACAAAAAAATAAATATTTGTTCCCTTTAGACCCTTGCGGTTTATTCTTAAAAATCCTTACCCTTACACACCCCCCATTTTCCCTTTGCTGGTCTATGGCCTTGTAGAGGGTAACGGGGTACAGAGTCGCTGTCAGAGTGCATCTGACGAAGAGATAGGTTGTTGTGCTCCCTCTCTCTGTTTCTTATCTATATCTAATAGAACTGCTCGGGTCTTGATAGATTGAGTGTGAAGTTCATGAGATCTTTCTAGAGGGTTATCAAGAATAACTTTTATCCAATGACCTTTCCCCTCTCTGTCTGCCTGTGTATTCTCTTGTTCCCATTAACCCAGCCAAATCTTTGTTCTTGTTTTGTATCTATATCTATGCTGGGATCCGGTGTCTTGGATCCTCTATCCTGAGTTCTGGATTAAGTCGTGGACTTCGGGTCGTGGCTGAACCTGTCTCTGCGGTCCTGCCTTGGGTCTCGTCTTGCTGCTTCCCTCATGCCTCCTTTCAAGTCACCTCTCGAGTCCCAGCCCGAGTCCCCTTTTCGGCTTCTGCTTTGCCCCCGGGCCGTCCGTCTGAGACCCCCACCACGAACTCTGCCTTGCCCCCAGGCCGTCTGCCCGAGACCCCCTTCTCGGCTTCTGCTGTTCCCCCGGGCCGTCCGCCTGAGACCCCCACCACAAACTCTGCCTTGCCCCCAGGCCGTCCGCCTGAGACCCCCACCACGAACTCTGCCTTGCCCCCAGGCCGTCCGCCCGAGTCCCCCTTCTCGGCTTCTGCTGTTCTCCCGGGCCGTCCCCCTGAGTCCCCCTTCTCGGCTTCTGTTTTGCGCCGGGATGTCCGTCTGTGAATATGATTCTGAAATCCTCAGGGGATAATATATAATGTGTTTGCTGCTGAGCCTATTTACTGTGCATACGACACACCTTGCACAGTTATTCTATTGCCACACTGTTTTGATACTGACATTTTATCTTTGCACTAAGTTGTGTCTGCACTTGTAATTTAGCCTGTGACTGTGGTAAATAAAAGAGAGAACCAAAAGCACTGTACAAAAGATCAGCTTTTTATTGTCAATGTACCTGCTGTTCAGATGCCTCATAAGGGCTGTGCGCGTGTCTTGGCCCCCAGCCTCGCCAATGGCTGGCGCATCATCAAGCTGGGTCGCAGGTAAGGCAGTCCATTCGGCCCTGTACTCATCACCATTACTCTCACAAAGGTTATGCAATATGCAACATGCGGCCACCTGGGTTCCGATCTTGTCAATCCTGCAGTCGTTTCGCTTCATAAAGCACCGCCTACTGCCCTTCAGTCTGCCAAAAGCGTTCTCCACCACCACTCGTGCTCGGCTTGTTTTGAAGTTGTACACATGTTGCTCGTTGTGAGCCTTCCATTGTCTTGGAAAGGTTTCATCAGCCATCTTTGCAGGGGGTAGGCTGAGTCACCAAGGATATAGTAACCCACATCATGTCCCCCAATATCCCTTGTTACATGAGGAAGTAGACCACCCCTATCCACAAAACGACCCCGTGATGACATGCCTAACACTCTGCTATCATGCATTGTAGTGGCCAAAATCCCAAAATGTTTGTCTTGTAACCTTCACCTCAAAAGTTATTGTTCTTGGCCACATGTAGAGCTTGGGCCTCGGAAGCAGTGTCAGACTCGCAGTACACAATCCACTGGACGTTTCAGTTGCTTTTCAAGGTTTATTTCCAGCAAAACAAAATACGAAAACAATAATTAACATAAACTTAAACAGCAGATTCTAATAATCTGTATTTGACTAAGTATAAGTTTGCGTCTCCGTGTCAATGACGGTATTGCTGCTGCCTACTGCTCTCCCGTCACACACCGCACCTCCAACTTAAAGCCTTAGCCCCGCCCCCTTCACCTGAGCAAAGCACACCTCTTACTGAAACAGAAAACTGCATTAATAAAGGTTCCAAATAAATCAAAACAAAATAAACTTAAATGCGGCTCCTACATGCATGCTACCTGGTAAGCCAACGAAAAGCCTCCAAAAGAGGCCCTACCATCCACAACACCCTGCAGGACGAGCGAGTGGCAGCCTTTGCAATTGAAATACTCGTTGTGGTGTTCCTCTGGTCTCAGAATGTGTGATCCATCTACTGCACCTACACCCTGCGGCACAACAAATAACGCTCAATAATAAATAAATAACGGCTCAAAAAATAACGCCATCTCCTCTAACTTCTCAGAGTTCGGCAATGGCATAAACTCAGTAAGGAGTAACATGTCACGAAGAGACGGAGTGGCTCCACCTGTTGCTGCCTGCGATCTACGGAGGCCTGCTCCCACCTGTAGAGTACGGCTGGACTGAGGAGGTTTTTACCCCGGAGTCGTCGCTGTTACGCCCAGGTCTAGGGGAACTTAGGTGCAGCACAACATTTGCACTCTCCCCACTCTTCCTACTCCCAAGAACAGAGTCAGAGAATGCCGTTAGTATTACAAACGGGAGTAACACAACCATAAAACAAAACAAACCTTTAAACACAAAAATCTTACCTAACGAAAGAGAAAATAAACATACAGGCTTCTTACCTACTCTACTGTAAACACAGGAGAAAACGAATATTCAAAAGAAAAGGGTGTCTACAAAGACAGGTTCAGTAGCTTTTCGTTCAACAGTCTTAGCCTACGACACAAGACAAGGACCGGTATAAATAAGTATTAGCACAACAGGACAGATATCGTAACGCACATTTGTGTTGGGAGTAGGAGAAGTCAAGTCAGAGAGAGCGGCCGAGGAACTGCACGGCTGCAGCTTAATATCCTCCCGTCTCCCCAGGTGGACCAATCAGCATGCAGAAGGTGGCTAATCCACACACACACACACACACACACACACACACACACACACACACACACACACACACACACACACACACACACACACACACACACACACACACACACACACGAAAACATGTACACACAAATGACCTAGCGATCCAGGGTCGTAACAGTCGCGGAGAGACGGAGTGGCTCCACGCTTCGGGCTTGGCCTGCTTCCACCGGGCGTGTGCTGCTGTGCGGAGGAGGATTTTACCACGGCTGGGGCCTGCTTTCCACCTGTCCTGGTTCTGCTGTTGCAGAGGCCTGCTTCCACCTGTCGTGTGCTGCTTTGCTGAGGAGACCTTTCACCCCGGGGATACCACGGAGGGACCGGAGCGCTTCCACGCTGCTGCTTTCGCCTGTCCTTTGCTGCTGTACTGATTTTCTCCAGGAACATCGCGGATACTGTTTGCTGGTCTGGGAAAATGGCCCATATCGGGATTCTGCTGTGCCTGTTAACTGTTTTGGACTATGAGAATGTCTCGAGTCATTCTGAGAAGACTACTGGATTCAGGTCTGTTCTGCCACCCGCAGTGGGCATCCCCTGCAAAGGTTCGGATGTGTTACACTTGCCTTGTCACAGACAATCTGCTCGACAAAATATGTTTGTATTTTTTGTTTTCCTGCGATGATGGTTCTTCAGGACTGCTTCTTAAGCTCTAATCACACTCTCGCAGACTTCTCCGGTGATTCTAAAGTAGATGACAATGTATGTGTGTCGTTTAAGAGGAAAAGATGCCTGGTTTTGTTGTTGTTATTACTGTCAGGAAATGTCCAACCTAACCCTGGTCCGCCCAGTAGTAGTAGTCAGATCGCTACTCCTGCTGTTTTTAAAGCTAGGTCTGGGATGGGTTTCATCCACTTGAATGTGCGCAGTCTGTTAGGTAAACTAGATTTTGTCCGTATCTGGGCAAAATCGACTGACGTCATTGTTTTATCAGAAACATGGCTAAACAAGTCTATGTTGGCCTCTGACATTGCCTTCAATGGTTTTAATGTGTATCATACCGACCGGCCTAATAAAGATCGTGGTGTTGCCATGTATGTTAATAATAAGTTCAGTGTAACCACGTTAGTTTCCAAATCTATCAGTAAGCAATTTGAATTTTTAGTCTTAAATATAGAAGTGGCAAAGGGTCAACAGGTCATGGTGGTGGGCTGTTATAGACCCCCCTCAGCTGTCAAAGACTCCTTGTCTTCACTAGCAAATCTTTTATCACAACTAGACTACAAGGAAATAGTGCTACTTGGAGATTTTAACTGGGACTGGTTAACTGCAGTGTCAGAGGATTTTAAAAACCTTTGTATCTCATTGAATGTTACTCAGATTGTTGACAGTCCTACTCGCCCTAACATTAAGTCCCCTAATAAATCCTCCCTAATTGATCTCATTTTAACTAATGTTCCCCATAAATATTCATCTGTGGGAGTATTTGAGAATGATGTGAGCGATCACTTTGCTGTAGCCACAATTAGGGACACTAAGGTCCAAAAGGTTAAACCTCGTATTATCATCAAGAGAGACATAAAACATTTTGTGGAGCAGGGTTTTGTGCATGATCTGTTTGGGTTTGATTGGGGTAAAATCGATCTGTGTGCTGATGTAGAAACCGCATGGTCTTATTTGTATCTTGGCTTTATGGAGATCATTGATAGACATGCACCCCTGCGTACATTTAGAGTGAAGGGACGAGACAATCCTTGGTTTTCTGCTGAGCTGTCTAGTCTCCTTCATGAGAGAAACAAGGCCTGGGCAAAGGCTAGGAGATCAGGCTCAGAGATAGAATGGCTGTGTTTTAGGCAGCTAAGGAATAGCTTCACTTCACATGTCAAAAGTGCAAAGTCGAAGTACTATCTGTCAGTTTCCACAGAAAACCTAAATAATCCTAGGAAATGTTGGAAAGCCATAAAATCGATAACCACCGGTGAGATCCGTAATGAGCTACCTCCGTGCCTCACCACAGCATCTGGCTCTATATCGGACAGGGCCACTATGCTAAATTGCTTTAATGAGCATTTTGTGTCCTGCGGTTCTATGTTTGATTCTGTGACTAACTCTGCTTCTGTGACTCTGAACAACGTGGTCTGGAAAACCCTTTCAGTTTTACTCCTTTCACTGTCAATGTTGTTCATGAAGCCTTATCTAAGCTAGATCCTAGGAAACCGGCTGGCCCGGACAACTTAGAACCTTTCTTTTTAAAGATAGCTGCAGATTTTATTGCTCCACCTCTCACTTCTCTTTTTAACCTCTCCCTCAGCACTAACACAATCCCTAAAGTATGGAAGTCTGCTTATGTCCTGCCTTTACTGAAAGGAGGGGAGGCAACTATTTTAAATAACTATAGGCCAATCTCTAAATTGTCAGTTCTGGCTAAGGTGCTCGAACGACTTGTGAGTGAACAGGTAAAGGAGTTTTTATGTACAAATGACATCTAAGCATCAGTCAGGCTTCAGAAAGAAACACAGCACCATCACTGCCACGATGAAAGTGGTGAATGATGTGGAGAGTATTTTAGATAATAAGCAGAGTTGTGCAGCTCTATTTGTTGACCTGTCTAAAGCGTTTGACACCGTCGATCATCGCATTTTAAAGCAGAGCCTAGCCAGTATAGGCATGTCCAGCCATGCAGTGGGTGGTTTGTGAACTACCTCTTTGAAAGGTCCCAATGTGTTCATTTTGATGGGCTGTCTTCTGAGTGGTTAAACATTGCTAATGGCGTTCCTCAAGGTTCTGTCTTAGGTCCACTTTTATTCTCCTTCTACATCAACAGTTTAGGTGAAAATGTGGATGAAGCTACTTTACATTTCTATTCGGATGATACCGTGATCTATTGTGCAGGTCCCTCATTCAGGAGGCTGCTGTTAAATTACAGGCTGTTTTTAACATTATTCAGACTCAGCTCTCTGAACTAAAGCTTCTTTTAAATGTGGATCAAACCAAGGTAATGCTCTTTTCAAAAGCAAAAAAGACACCAGAGCCTGTTTTGGATATTTTTACTATGCAAGGACAAGCACTCAAAGTGGTTACCTGTTATAAACACCTGGGTATCTGGCTTGATGATTGTCTTACTTTTAAATTTCATATCAATAACCTGCTTAAAAAGCTGAGGGTTAGGCTAGGTTTCTTTTTCAGGAACAAGTCCTGTTTCTCGCTTGAGGCCAGGAAAAGGCTCTGTGACCTTTTGACCTGTGCTGGACTATGGTGATTTGTTGTATATGAATGTACCTGCCCATTGCCTGGACAAGTTAGATGCCGCCTGTCACAGTGCTCTGAGATTTTTCACAAACTGTAAAGCACTTACTCATCACTGTACCCTGTATGCCAAGGCAGGTCTGCCATCACTTACTGTACGGAGGCTCAGTCATTGGTACACGTTTATTTATAAAGCTTTGTTGGGTAAACTCCCGTATTACATCTGCTCTCTGATAACTGTTAGAAATTTGTATGGACAACTAGTCCGCTTTTTCAAATCTCCGCGCGTCCCTAAACAAGCTGATATCTTATAGGAAGGAATCCAGAGCATACAATTAACCGTTAACAATAATCTACTTTAATGGTAATATGACAATGCAATACAATCAATACAGTACAAATTCAATACAGTTATCTTTGGGATCCCACATTACCTGATACTCACGTGAGCCAGCCAGAGGAAAGAAGGGCTGAACACAGCGTGGTTCCTGTCTAAATACCTCGCTTACAAGAGGAGGAGTTATCTGCGCCTCCCTTCCAGACCTCCGTGATTGGCTGCCCAAATATCCCCAACACCTCACTTCTTAAGTTTCCCAATCACAGTGGCTTAGCTTTATTATCTCCTAGATCTGAGTTGACTGTAAGTCAACTCCTCACCTTCCCCCTTCTTCCTTTGTCCTCAAAAACCACATATTAACAGGCCCCAAATCCAGCTCACAGTTTAGTTTGCTAACATGAATACATACAAATATTCCCTTACATAACACAGAGAGTTGCAAGCAGCTATTGTCTGAGATCGCATGATGTGGTATTGTTAGATGTGCCAAGAGCAAGGACTGTCTTAGTAAGACAGCTTTTATGCTCAGCTCCACTTGCTTGGAACAATCTTCAGCAAGAATTGAAACTGAGCAATCTCATTCCTCTGCATGTTTTTAAAGCTAGGCTAAGTGAAATGCTCGTTGATACTATGGGCACTTGTAAATGTCTATAACTATGTAAATGTATCCTGTAAATATAATGTCCTGAATTGTTTTATGTTTCACGTGGAACCTATATGCTGCAGGTCTCCCTTAAAAAAGAGATCTATGATCTCAATGGGACCAATCTCGTTAAATAAAGGTTTGAAATTAAATGAAAAGAAAGTCGAGAGCGAAAACAGTCTGTCAGAATCCGGTAGGGAAGAAAATAATAGTAAACATTGTCGTCTTGGTGAGGAAAAAGGGTTTCATTAAGAGGGAAAAGGAAATATAGAAGAGTAGTCAAGGGCAAAAGACAAAGGGTCATGGCGGAAGAGCAGTAATATGAATGGTCACTTTTATTTGATTTATTTCCATTCATTCGGTTAGGAAAATGTCCCTGATTTGAAAAAAACGGAAGAGAAGACTGTTGGGCAGGTTGAATTTGACTGACAGGGACTCAAAGGATGAAATGACTCCATCCTCGTAAAGGTCATTAAGCGTTGCGAGACCATTGTTCGACCAACCGCGGAAGGCCGGGTCAGAACACGATGGGGAGAATAGGTGATTGTTTGAAATTGGGGCGTGAACCGAAGCTCTATGTAACCCGTGATGTTTCCTGAATTGGAGCCAAATGCTTAAGGTGCTAGTAACAATTGGGTTACTCAAATTTGCAGAGACATTCTTAAATGGCAATTAATATGTATCTGAAAAACCAAAACAGTCAAATTACTAAGCCAACATTTAAAATCCAGTCAGTACACCTTCAGTGAATTGTTTCTAGTAATTGCCTATAATATTAGTGAACTAATGGACAATAAAGGGATGCCTGTTAAGTCCTGATTTTCGGAGTCCGGAGATAATATCCTGAGCATAATAAAGACGTTTAGATAGTGACTCTGCATCTCTATTGAATCTTGTTTATCCTCAGTACATTTTTCAGATCAAAAGACCTCATGAAAGATGACACACGAAGTGAGGATACCCGGCCCGGAGGAAGCCGGGTATTGTGGCCGTGGGAGAAGTTCGGAGAAGACATGGAAAAGCACTTTCGGGCAGCACCAAAGTTGTTCTGGAAAACTGTCCGACACCTCAGGAGGGGGAAGCAGGGAATCATCCAAGCTGTGTACAGTAAGGATGGGACGTTGTTGACCTCAACTGATGGAGTGTTAGGGCGTTGGAAGGAACACTTGGAGGAACTCCTGAACCGGACAACTCCGCCCTCTATGTTAGAGGCAGAGCTGGAGTATGACGGGGGATCAACACCAATCTCCCGGGGGGAGGTCACTGAGGTCGGCAAACGACTCCACAGTGGCAAAGCCCCGGGGGTGGATGAGATCCGCCCGGAAATGCTGAAGGCTCTGGGTGTTGAGGGACTGTCATGGTTGACACGTCTCATCAACGTTGCGTGGAAGTCGGAAACAGTACCGAAGGAGTGGCAGACCGGGGTGGTGGTTCCCCTTTTTAAAAAGGGGGATCAGAGGGTGTGTGCCAATTACAGAGGCATCACACTACTCAGCCTCCCCGGGAAAGTTTACTCCAAGGTACTCGAAAGGAGGCTCAGGCCGATTGTCGAACCTCAGATTGAGTAGGAACAATGCGGATTCCGTCCTGGTCGTGGAACGACGGATCAGCTTTTTACTCTCGCAAGAATCCTGGAGGGGGCCTGGGAGTAAGCTTATCCGGTCTACATGTGTTTTGTAGACTTGGAGAAGGCGTATGACCGAGTTCCCAGGGAGTTACTGTGGGAGTATGGGGTGAGGGGGTCTCTACTCAGGGCCATCCAATCTCTGTACTCCCAAAGCGAGAGCTGTGTCCGGGTCCTCAGCAGTAAGTCGGACCCATTTCCGGTGAGGGTTGGCCTCCGCCAGGGCTGCGCGTTGTCACCAATCCTGTTTGTAATATACATGGATCGGATTTCGAGGCGTAGTCGTGGGGGGGGGGGTCTGCAGTTCGGTGGACTAAGGATTGCACCACTGCTTTTTGCAGATGATGTGGCTCTAATGGCTTCATCGGTCTGCGACCTTCAGCACTCACTGGATCGGTTCGCAACCGAGTGTGAAGCGGCTGGGATGAGGATCAGCACCTCCAAATCTGAGGCCATGGTTCTCAGCAGGAAACTGATGGACTGTCCACTCCCAGTAGGGAATGAGTCCTTACCCCAAGTGAAGGAGTTCAAGTTTCTCGGGATCGCCGAGATGGGTTTTCTCCGCAGGGTGGCTGGTGTCTCCCTGAGGGATAAGGTGAGAAGTTCAGTCATCCGGGAGGGACTCGGAGTTGAGCCGCTCCTCCTTCGCGTCGAAAGGAGCCAGTTGAGGTGGTTCGGGCACCTAGTTAGGATGCCACCTTGGCGCCTCCCTAGGGAGGTGTTCCAGGCACGTCCAGCTGGGAAGAGACCGAGGGGTAGACCTAGGACCAGGTGGAGGGATTATATCTCTTCGCTGGCCTGGGAGCGCCTTGGGATCCCCCAGTCAGAGCTGGTTGATGTCGCCAGGGAAAGGAAAGTTTGGGGCTCTCTGCTGGAACTGCTACCCCCGCGACCCGACCACGGATAAGCGGGAGAAGATGGATGGACATTTTTCAGATAATGCAACAACGGCCATTCGTGTTTATTCTGTGCATATAAAACACAGCATATGAAGAGGATTTAGATTCCTGCTCTGGATTCAGAAGGCTTCTGGATGTTATTTCACTCAATTCATCTCTCGCCTCCTCTCCAGTTCTGGTTCACTGGAAAAAACGTATTTTTAAAATATATTATCTGGATTATGCTGAGACTCTGGGTCAGAGGTTTAGGTCATTTACTACCTCCAAACTTCTTTGCGACAGGTACAAGAGCCAAGAAGAAGACACACTATTACCTGATAAGAGAGTTGTCGGTGTTACGGTGGGTGAAGCAAGCAGGACCCAAATGCAGATTACACTGATATTGCTTTATTTCAAGGATAAAATAATAACTTGGACAAAACAGAACACTCACCGGTGAACTCAGTCACAAACAAAAGATAAACCAACACTGAACACAGGAAGAGACAAGACTAAATACAGGGAGGGGTAATCACAGGACGAGAAACAGCCGGGCAGGGGAGGAGAAACACGAGGGTCACAGGTGAACACAATCAGACACACCAGGGAAACTAACGCCAGGAGGAAAAACACAGGGAGAGGGACCAGACAATACACAAGGAGGAGAACAAGACAGGGAGAACCGAACAGCAAAATAAACCCAAACATACAAAACTACAAACGTGACATAACATGAGAATCGTGACAGTCGGGAAGGGCCAAGAGAAGGAGAGACCTTGAATAGATTAAGGTGCATTCAATTACAGAGAACATTCAATGATAGTTATAATTAGTCTTAAAGAGATGTCACAATGTAGATTACTATATTTGATTTAAAATTGTTTCATGAAAATTGACCTTTTTATGATCTATGTATCCAGTTTGTGACTCTTACAACCTCAGAACCAGTGCCTGGATACGGTTCCAGGTTCCTGCCGTGCGGGCCGAGGCGGGAAAAGGGAGTCTTTTTTTATTATGGTCCTTGGTCTTGGAATGACCTTCAATCAAGCCTCAGACTGAGGGCACTTGTCCCTATAGCCCGTTTTAAATTGAAGTTGTCTGAGGTCCTTACCACCAGCTCTTGCAGTAATAAGTAGTGCACCTTTCTTACTGTCCCAATGTGCACAATGTAGTGACTGCTTTTTGTCTTTTTGTTTACTTCTCTGTATTTTACATGTCTGTGTTATGTGTGAGAACGTGTAACGTTGCTGCCTTCTTGGCCAGGTCAGCATTGCAAATGAGATTTTGTCTCAATGTTTTCACCTGGTTAATTAAAAAATAAATAGAAATGTAGAAGCAGTCCGTAGAGTAAAGGCAGTCTTTATATTTAATAGTACACTGAAATAGAGAAAAAAAGAAGTACAATAAAGTACAAGTATGGGTTTTAGGGTTAGGGTTATTATGTAAAGGGGAATATTAGATTCAAACAAATATTTATAAATAGGGACCTGAGGCAAAGTATAATGTTATACATTGTTTACATATTATCAGTGGGGAAGTTAATGTCATAGCTACTTGAATTGATTAGCAACGTATAAATGTTTGGCCATGTTAGCGAAAGATCTTACTAATTCAGTGTAAAACATTTTTATTTTATTGTTATTGACACAAATGTCAAAAAGCGATGGGCCCAGAATAGATCCCTGAGGCACATTGGAAGAATCTTGGACATTTTGGTTAGGGTTAGCCCCGGAAATAATCTTCTGAATAATTTGTGACCAAACCGTTTGAGACCCACTGAGATAACTTAGACTAAAGTGAACTATCTAAACACTCAGAGAGTCCTTAGCTCACCTGAGCCTCTCAGTCTGAGGAGAGCTCTCCTCCAGCTTGTTGTGGAACCAACAGCTCCTTATGTCCGTTAGTGCAGCTAGCTAACCAGATGCTAACAACACGGTCCCTGTTGCTGGCACCGGTCCCTCTATCTCTCTCCCTCTCTCTCTCTCCCTCTCTCTATCACACTAAATGCGCTATCACTACACACACACAGAGCCGAGCTTGAATGACACAAGCACACGTTTATTTCCATTCAACTCTCTGATTGGTCTGTTGTCTTGCCTCTGTTGCATTCACTTAACACGGGAAATTACAGTTCTGCCGTCCTCTCTAGTGTCACGATGAGGTTCACGTATTATATTATTGAGGGAGAAATGTCCGGGGCTACAGAAAAAAAAGCCCCGAATGCCCAGGCCAGGCGACGCCCCTGCAGCTAACAAACACTGTTCTATACATGTGATGTTTTGAATAAGAACATTATCAACATCTTAAAAATGCACTTAATGTGCTCACTAATAACGTTTGATATGAATACACTCTGATACAGCATATTCAAACTGAAACCCAGAACTAGCTATATTTATAATACTGGGCTCTTCTCCATTCTACTTCCAGTATGTCTAAATAAACCTTGGATGAACTAAGGGCAGACTTAATTGTCTTCCAGCTGTTCTGCCTCATTTCCTAATGCACTGTATATCTGCCTTCAATAATCAGTTGTACGTCCTTTAAGCTGGGGCAACGTACACATTCTTTAGGGAACTATTCAAAACAGAAGAGGGTTAAAGGGTGTTCATGCTGTTTGTGTTTTGCATGCCAAGTGTCCAGAGGGACTTATGGAATCTCTGCTCATATTTTGCATCCCTTTCCACCCCCCTCTCCCCTTCATCGCCTCCTGCTCCCACAATAAGAGCCAGGTTTTATCTAGTGGGTGTGTGAGTGTGCAGTATAGCACTATAGCTGTGGACAGTGTCTAACAACACCTATGTATCACTGCTCACTAAGCTGATTCTGCTGACATTATGGGATGCAATCAGCTGTGGCTGAAGCTCTCAGGCTGAATCCTACCCTCCATCCTGTTTATGATATGATCATATCTGGGGGAAAGTTCAGTGCATTCCCACAGAGCAGTGGATGAAACATGTTGGAATACCGGAATGATACTTAAAAAGGTTCAGTTGTTATGAAGATATTTATATAAGTGTATACTTAACACTAACTTTTACACAAATCTAAAAGGACAGCGGTGTGTATGCGGTTTCCTCGGCTGGTTCTGTTTCCCAAGTTGAAAATCATTCTTTGGACTTTTCACATGACATTTTACAGTAGTCGAAAAATAATCGTTTGCAAAATCAACATACCGACTATTACGACATTCCATGAATTCAGCAATGATGTCCTATCTCGCAATGTTAACAAAAGGGAAACATGATTTGTTCACACGTAAGTAGGTAAAAGGTTTTTTTCCTGAAGATTTATGGTCTCATTCAAGTTTCAAGCTTTCTTCAATACAGAATGAATGATTTAGAGTAACTGTAGATAAAGCTTGGTATGTTTTAGGACGTGGCTGATTATATCACTTTCCTTGTTGTTGGGAGCATGATTCTTTATGGTTTTTACACCTATTGTAAGTCGCTTTGGATAAAGGCATCAGCTAAGTTATATGTAAAGTAATGTAAAGATTGACAGGTCAAAACCACACAGTTGTGTCTGTTCTGGGTAACCCTAACCCTTCCACACTGTTCAAGTTTATGTTGCCTATAAATATATGTTCAGTGTTTGGTTGTACGTAGCTCCACCCTCTCATGTTACTTCTGCTTCCAAAAAACTAAGATGGTGGCGTCCAAAACAGTAAACTCAAGGTTTCAAAACCATAGACCACAAATCAAATGGTGACGGGGACTACTTACTCTTGGTACCGACTCCCCTTCGATCAGGATGAAATAATTGTTCTGTGCATTCCACAACAGCTTTAAAGGAATACAGACGGCAAGTGCCCCACTATGAAGACCAAAATGAATTCTTAATGCTTAACTAAATATAAATCCCTATTCCTCTAATGGGCTTTAAACAACTCCACTCGCAAGTCTGTCATCACTGTCCTCCTATATGTTTTTTCAATTCTCGTTTTGTTAATGAACTTCCATACTTGATCAGGAGATATTTTTTGTATGGCCGGCATTCTATCCACTCCATCAAATCCCATCAGTCAAGTGTTAGTTAAATCTAATTACGATAACTCTGTGTAGCTGACTTCATGCTTGTATTAACATTGTATGAGCGTTTTTTATAGCTGAGCAGCTGCCTAAAAACAGAAATGACCGGACTCTCCTGAGAAAATCATAGCACAATAAGACTCCCTCACTGCATGCACTAATCTGCTCCGGCACGAACATAAACCCCAACACAAACGGTTATTTTCACTTTGGATACGCTCTGAATACATTCATCATGCCGCTAATCTGGCAGCTGGAGCTTCAGCCACATTCCATCAGAGGACAGGAGATCAAGGTCAGCTCTCCGGTTTGGTTTCCTCTGCCAGTCTGCCCTCGCTGAAGAACATCCAGGCAGTGCTATAGGGTTCAATGCAGCACAAAGCCCAGATACACAACTCTGACCTTCACTGATTTAACCCTCCATGCAATCAGTCACATAATGACACCTCCACACATACACAGTAATCAGGTGCACAGCGCTGAACCGTATCTGTGGTGCAATGCAGTCCCAAAGCATTTCAAAAAGCCAGCTATACAGATTATATACAAACAAGCAGAGGTGGGAAAGAGTGGAGTACAAATACTTTGTTACTGTACGTAAGTACATTTTTCTGGTATCAGTACTTAACTCCACTACTTATTTTTCTGACGACTTTCTACTTCTCACATGTTGAACTCAAATACCTGTACTTTCTACTTCTTACATGTTGAACTCAAATACCTGTACTTTCTACTTCTTACATGTTGAACTCAAATACCTGTACTTTCTACTTCTTACATGTTGAACTCAAATACCTGTACTTTCTACTTCTTACATGTTGAACTCAAATACCTGTACTTTCTACTTCTTACATGTTGAACCCAAATACCTGTACTTTCTACTTCTCACATGTTGAACCCAAATACCTGTACTTTCTACTTCTTACATGTTGAACTCAAATACCTGTACTTTCTACTTCTTACATGTTGAACTCAAATACCTGTACTTTCTACTTCTTACATGTTGAACCCAAATACCTGTACTTTCTACTTCTTACATGTTGAACCCAAATACCTGTACTTTCTATTTCTTACATGTTGAACCCAAATACCTGTACTTTCTACTTCTTACATGTTGAACACAAATACCTGTACTTTCTACTTCTTACATGTTGAACCCAAATACCTGTACTTTCTACTTCTTATATGTTGAACACAAATACCTGTACTTTCTACTTCTTACATGTTGAACTCAAATACCTGTACTTTCTACTTCTTACATGTTGAACTCAAATACCTGTACTTTCTACTTCTCACATGTTGAACACAAATACCTGTACTTTCTACTTCTTACATGTTGAACACAAATACCTGTACTTTCTACTTCTTACATCTTGAACACTAATACCTGTACTTTCTACTTCTTACATGTTTAACTCAAATACCTCTACTTTCTACTTCTTACATCTTGAACACTAATACCTGTACTTTCTACTTCTTACATGTTGAACTCAGATACCTGTACTTTCTACTTCTTACATGTTGAACCCAAATACCTGTACTTTCTACTTCTTACATGTTGAACTCAAATACCTGTACTTTCTACTTCTTACATGTTGAACCCAAATACCTGTACTTTCTACTTCTTACATGTTGAACACTAATACCTGTACTTTCTACTTCTTACATGTTGAACCCAAATACCTGTACTTTCTACTTCTTACATGTTGAACCCAAATACCTGTACTTTCTACTTCTTACATGTTGAACACAAATACCTGTACTTTCTACTTCTTACATGTTGAACTCAAATACCTGTACTTTCTACTTCTTATATGTTGAACACAAATACCTGTACTTTCTACTTCTTACATCTTGAACACTAATACCTGTACTTTCTACTTCTTACATGTTGAACTCAAATACCTGTACTTTCTACTTCTTACATGTTGAACTCAAATACCTGTACTACTTCTTACATGTTGAACTCAAATACCTGTACTTTCTACTTCTTACATGTTGAACTCAAATACCTGTACTTTCTACTTCTTACATTTTGAACACTAATACCTGTACTTTCTACTTCTTACATGTTGAACTCAAATACCTGTACTTTCTACTTCTTACATTTTGAACACAAATACCTGTACTTTCTACTTCTTACATGTTGAACTCAAATACCTGTACTTTCTACTTCTTACATGTTGAACTCAAATACCTGTACTTTCTACTTCTTACATGTTGAACTCAAATACCTGTACTTTCTACTTCTTACATGTTGAACTCAAATACCTGTACTTTCTACTTCTTACATTTTGAACACTGTTATGATGTGAGGTGCAGGTGAAAGAACGATACGTGGAGAGAGGGTTTTCTTGCAAAAATAAACAGGCGTTTTATTCTTAGCCTTCCACAGAAACACAAACTGCATGCCTGGTGCTGCATTCACCAGCAAGGAACAAAAACGAATTCCCTTCCCCTCTCTTCCCAACCACATTTATAGGAGACGGCCCGCCTTCCCACTCCAACCTGGCCAATCAGGTCATGGTTCTAAAAGCGGAGTGAAGGCTTAAATACAAAATTAAACACTGTTGTCTACCTTTAATAAAACCCTAAAGGCTTAAGTAAATTCATTATTGCATCGCTATAAATATGATATCTTAAACAACAACAAGGTCTGCTTAAAACGGATAGTTTTTAACTTAATTGACACTCATAAAATCACACATTTCCCTGACCAATCGCGTCCAAGACTCCGCCTACTCATGTGGCACATATAAGGAGTACTTTGGAGGCGTGCTCCCTCTTTGAGCACTGGGACAAGATGGCCTCCAGGTCTGAACAAAGGAAATGGTGATTACTTGGTGCTTGTGTGTTTTACAGACTGACAAACGAATTTAGATGCATTTTATTAGTTTGTCTATGTAAACTGTTTTTATAACTTTAACTGAAATAAAGGCAACTCAGAACAAACATGTACTACCTTTCTTAACAAACAAATAGTTAAGACCAACATGTTAGTGAGGGAGTGTGTGCGCTTCCTCACATTTCACACCTCCTCCCCCTCTGGCTTGCACAGGTCAGGCAAACGAGAAAGATAGTCAGCGATAAGATTGTTCTTACCGGGACAATACTGTATGGTGAACTGGTATGGCTGGAGGGCTAGGCACCAACGTAGAATCCTTGCATTCTGATGCTGCTTAGATTGCATCCACTTCAAAGGTCTGTGGTCTGTCTGCAACACAAACTCTCTTCCAAGAAGGTAATACCTCAATGAATCTATAGCCCACTTTATAGCCAGTCCCTCTCTTTCCACCGTAGAGTACTTTTTTTCCCGGTCAAACAGTTTCTTACTCAGGAACAGTATAGGCTTCTCTTCGCCAGGCTCTCCTTGGGCTAGCACTGCTCCTAGTCCAACACCAGAGGCATCAACTTGTACAAGAAATTGTTTTGTGAAGTCCGGGCTCTGCAACACAGGAGCTTGACAGATCTGCCTCTTTAATGCCTGGAAGGCATTTTCACACTCATCATTCCACACCACTTTAGTGGGAGATTTTTTTGTTAGATCAGTAAGTGGGGCAGCTAATGTAGCAAAGTGGGGAATAAACCTTCTGTACCACCCCACCAGGCCTAAAAAGGACCTCACTTGCTTCTTTGTCTGGGGTCTGGGTATTACCTGTATGGCCTTTACCTTCTCCACTTGTGGTCGTACTTGCCCACGTCCAACCAGGTATCCAAGGTATTTCACCCCCTCTTGAGCCCAGGAACACTTGTTGGCATTCAGGGTCAGCCCGGCTCCCTGTATCTTGCCCAACACAGCTTTAAGATGCTGCAGATGTTCTGCCCAGGATTCACTGTAGATTACCACATCATCTAGGTAGGCTGCTGCAAACCTGGTACAATCATTAAGAACAATGTCCATTAATCTTTGAAAGGTTGCAGGCGCTCCATGAAGACCAAAGGGTAGTACAGTGTAATGAAACAAACCCATTCCTGGAATCTGAAAAGCTGTATACTCTTTGCAGGCTGGCTCCAGAGGCACCTGCCAGTAACCTTTACAGAGGTCTAAAGCTGTGATGTACTTAGCTTTCCCCAACTTCTCCAGTAGCTCGTCAATACGCGGCATTGGGTATGAATCAAAGCAGGAAATGCTGTTCAGCTTCCTCATGTCCGAGCAGAATCGAGGTTCAGTGGTGTTTTTCTTAGGAACAAGCACTATAGGATTTGACCACTCACTTCTAGATGGTTCAATGACTCCCATGTCCAACATCAACTCCACTTCCTTCCTCAGTGGTTCCATCATTCTTTCAGGAATCCTGTAAGGCCTCAGGCGAACAGGTTTAGTGTCCTTCAATATAATGTTATGCTTTATCACATCAGTGCGTCCAGGTTTTTCTGAGAACAATGCTGGGAAAGATTGTTTAAGCTCACCCAGTTGCTGCCCCTGATCCAAACTCAGATGCTCCGGAGGGGCCTGGGGTTTACACTTCTCTCTGTGCGGCACCATGTCAGCCTCCTCTGTTTCCAACGCATCTTCTTCTTCCAGCTGGACATCTTGGATCATCAGAACATGTTCTCTACCTGCCTTCTGGTTTTTCTTGTCATGATACTCTTTTAAAAGGTTTACATGCAAC
The DNA here is from genome assembly GCF_902827115.2 of Pseudochaenichthys georgianus. Classification (NCBI taxonomy): domain Eukaryota; kingdom Metazoa; phylum Chordata; class Actinopteri; order Perciformes; family Channichthyidae; genus Pseudochaenichthys; species Pseudochaenichthys georgianus. Next base: position 20,939,269 of record NC_047520.1, on the reverse strand, counting down.
AACTGTTTGCACTTTCTTTTATCAGGACAGAGAATTTCATAGGTCACAGGACCTGCCTTTCGGGTTACTGTATATGGGCCTTGCCACTTGGCTAGTAACTTACTTGGCCCTGTAGGGAGCAGTATCAAGACTTTCTGGCCAGCTTTCAGCTCTCTTTCTCGAGCACGTTTGTCGTACCACACCTTCTGCTTATGTTGAGCTTCATGCATGTGTTCTTTGACCGTTTCTCTGTAACTGTCCAGTTTGTCTCTCATCTGCAGAATGTAAGAGATGATGCTGTTGGTTGTGGTTGCCACTGCCTCACCAGCCACCCAGTTCTCTTTCAGCACGTCCAAAGGGCCTCTGACCTGTCTGCCATATACCAACTCAAAAGGGGAGAAACCAGTTGAAGCCTGTGGCACTTCTCTGTATGCAAACAAAAGGAAAGGCAACCATTTATCCCACTCTTTGCCAGTATCATCAATACATTTTCTCAACATTTGTTTCAGTGTACCATTAAAACGTTCTACCAGACCATCAGTTTCAGGGTGGTATGGAGTTGTTCTGATCCCTTTAACCCCAAGTTGTGAGTACAGTGACTTCATCAGATGGGACATAAAGTTGGTACCGTGATCTGTTAAGATTTCTTTAGGGATGCCCACTCTAGAGAAGAGCTCTACTAAACACTGCACTATATGTTTGACCTGAATGGAACGCAATGGATAGACATCTGGATATCTGGTGGCGTAGTCACAAATAACCAGGGCAAACCTGTGACCCTTGCTACTTTTTGGCAGAGGACCAATTATATCCATGGCTATTCTTTCATAAGGTACACTCATTATTGGTAATGGTTGTAGAGGGGCTCTGTTTGAAAGTTTGGTAGGAGCCACTACCTGACACTCATGGCATGTTTTACAGTAATCAATTACCTCTCTGTATAATCCTGGCCAATAGAAACGCTGAGCAATGCGGTCATACGTTTTTGCCTGCCCCAGATGCCCAGCCCATGGCACAGTATGACCCACATGCAAGATTACTTGGCGAAACTCTTTAGGAATGACTAGCCTAGGTTTCTCTATGTCTGCCAAATACAAAAGGTTATCTTTTATGATGAAGGGATCCCCAATTAGATTTTTCAGCCCCCCTGCGTTTGCATCTTCCTCCCCATCTACTTTGCATGCTTTTGAAAATAGAGGTTTTAGAGATGGGTCATTCTCCTGACTCTCTCGGAAGTTATCTGGGATTTGCCATTGAGGCTCTATGAGGGGAGTTACAGGGAGAGTAAGCTCAGGGCATTTAGCCTTATCGTGATTTCTGTTTTTCTCTTGACGGCGCTGTCGCCTTGTTTTCTTAAGCTTATCACCCCCTTCACACAAACTATCATCTGCATCTGGTAAAGGTTCTAACCCCTTAGTCATAGAGCGCGTAGCTACATAGGAGTACGCTAGTGAGTTTTGCTGTACCAAGTGGTCCAAGATTGGCAAATCATCTCCAAGGATCACGTCATAAGCTAGGTGCTCTAGCACACCAACAGTTAGCATAAAGGATTGCCCTTCAACCTCAATGATAACATCTGCAGTTGGGTAATCTTTTTTACAACCATGAACACATGTGATATTTATCCTGCCATCAAAATCAGCTATTGCATTGCTAAGTAAGCTGGACTTCACCAAGGTTTGTGAACTACCAGTGTCAGCTAGGGCTTTCACTGTTTGACCATTTACAGTGACATCTACTACATGTCTATGTGGAACAATTCCACTATCAGTAACATTAGCATGGTCCACACTTTCTGCACGAGGTACTGAACACATCTCAACCGACTTAGACTTTCTTAATGGACACAATGAAGCCTTGTGACCAGGTTGCTGACAGTTGTAACATATAAAGTTCGTTTTTACGTTTGGATATGCAGGTTTCTTACCAACCCCAGTGTCCACCCTCTCAACAGTTGGCCAAGTGTGAGGTTTGCTCTCCCCAAACCTTGGCTTCCCAACAGTCACTCTTTTCTTTGAAGGTTCCCTGTGGGCCGCTGCATACCGTTCTGCCAGATCTGCCGCTTCCTCCCCAGTCTGGGGATTGTGCTCCTTGACCCAGGTGCGGATGTCTGGTTGAAGCACACAGAGGTACTGCTCCAAAACGATAGTCTCTCCAATCTCCTCCTTAGTACGGCTGTTCGGTCTCATCCATCTTTTGTAAAGCCCCTTAATACGGTTGTAGGTTTCTCTTACAGTCTCTCCCACTGGCAAAATGGTGCTCCGGAACCGCTGTCTGTAAGTCTCTTCAGTAACATTAAACTTCATTAACACTGCTGCTTTAACTGCCTCATATGACTCTGACTGTTCCTCATCCATTCCAGCATAGGCCTCAAGAGCTCTTCCTGTCATCAAGGTTACTACTCTGGCGGCCCATTCAAATGGCTGCCACCCCCATGTTCTGGCCATCCGTTCAAACCGAACAAAAAAACGTTCTGGGTCTTCACCTTCTTTGAAGTCAGGTATCCTTGGCTCACTTACATAGGGCCTTGCTGTCCGGATTGGTGGATCAATATTCTGCAGAGGCTGGACAGGCCAATCGGATAAGGAAGCAGGCCTGCTAGTTTGAAGTGGCTTGAATTTTCCATGTGGCTCACCTTTTAGCAGGTGTGTCGAGGTTTCAGCTTGTAGCCTTGGATTATCAGCACGCATTGCATAGGGATGCTGTTGAACAGGGTCATAGTATACTTCTGAGTCCTGCCTTGACTTTGAAACCATGTCACTTCTTAATTGTTTCATCTGTTCAAAAAGTATTGCCTCAGTCTGCTTAGACCTGTGCACAAACTCTCTAATTTCTTCCATGAAGCTTACTGTAGCGAGTTCCTCACCCCCAGTATGAGCTGTAAACACTTTGGGCCGAACCACCAGCTCTTCTTCATCTTCTTCACTTTCAGCTGCCACAGCTCCCTCACGTGGAGATTCTTCTTCCATTGTCCCTCGTCTTTTTTCTTCCTCCATGTCTGGCAAGGCTGTGGCCCTTGCCTGACGACCTCTTCCACGTCCACCTCTCATTTAGTCACTCTGTCCTCTTAGACTCCTCACAGGCGTTTAAATTAGTGATGGCGAGATGAAGCCTTATGAAGCTTTGAAGCTTTCCAGCCAATTGGTTCGCAAAAGGGTTCATCTCATGAGGCTTCATCATGGGCTTCATTTGAACACAAACCCCCTGCTGGTCAAAGTGTGTACAACAGGCAGGTTGGACATCTCAACAGTGTGCTCTATCTCATACCGAGTTCCCATTGAGTAAAGCCTTAGAATAACTCTAAACAACGAACATTAAATCATATTTTCATGTTAACAATATTGTATTTATTCCAGTTTAATGATTGTGATTGAAAAGCCTAAGGAGACTGGTAAACATTGCAAAGAGGGATTTGTATTCCTTAACAATATTCATAAACTTAACCATGTTGTAGCCGGAGAAAGGCTACACCATATCAAAGAATACATTTATTAACTACATTATCTCATTTAGCTGTAGCTTTTATAAACAACAACAAATACGTGTTGTTCAGTCGTTGAACCAGAGAGCCTGCGGTCATGAGTCAACTGCTTTCCAGCTGAGTCACAAGCACGCACACTGAGTCTCCTTGAAAACACTGTAAGATATCTATTCCTGTATTTATTCATTTATTTATTGATGTTTTTATTCCTACATTTATTTATGCTTGTATCTATTTATACTTATGACATGTTCCGACCTCTATATGAGTGAGGGTCTGAGCTCTCTTGATTCCATCGTGTCCCCGGGCCCGCCGGGTACAGGAGGGGTAATATGGTTCTTATTATACATCCATGGGTATTATGAGCGTTGTGGTTCAACGGTTCAACCGATCTGAATTGCTTCGTGAAGCAGTCACGTGGTATCGACAGGCAGCGAGGCTTCGTTTGTCATCGATGACGTCATTGGCCCAAAACGATACAAGCCTCGAAACATGCTTCACAAAAAGCTTCGGGGATTACTCGACACACGCTCCGAAGCCTCGGCGCAATACGTAACATCACTAGTTTAAATATCCCACCACTGCCACCAATTGTTATGATGTGAGGTGCAGGTGAAAGAACGATACGTGGAGAGAGGGTTTTCTTGCAAAAATAAACAGGCGTTTTATTCTTAGCCTTCCACAGAAACACAAACTGCATGCCTGGTGCTGCATTCACCAGCAAGGAACAAAAACGAATGCCCTTCCCCTCTCTTCCCAACCACATTTATAGGAGACGGCCCGCCTTCCCACTCCAACCTGGCCAATCAGGTCATGGTTCTAAAAGCGGAGTGAAGGCTTAAATACAAAATTAAACACTGTTGTCTACCTTTAATAAAACCCTAAAGGCTTAAGTAAATTCATTATTGCATCGCTATAAATATGATATCTTAAACAACAACAAGGTCTGCTTAAAACGGATAGTTTTTAACTTAATTGACACTCATAAAATCACACATTTCCCTGACCAATCGCGTCCAAGACTCCGCCTACTCATGTGGCACATATAAGGAGTACTTTGGAGGCGTGCTCCCTCTTTGAGCACTGGGACAAGATGGCCTCCAGGTCTGAACAAAGGAAATGGTGATTACTTGGTGCTTGTGTGTTTTACAGACTGACAAACGAATTTAGATGCATTTTATTAGTTTGTCTATGTAAACTGTTTTTATAACTTTAACTGAAATAAAGGCAACTCAGAACAAACATGTACTACCTTTCTTAACAAACAAATAGTTAAGACCAACATGTTAGTGAGGGAGTGTGTGCGCTTCCTCACAAACACTAATACCTGTACTTTCTATTTCTTACATTTTGAACACTAATACCTGTACTTTCTACTTCTTACATTTTGAACACAAATACCTGTACTTTCTACTTCTTACATGTTGAACACAATTACCTGTACTTTCTACTTCTTACATCTTGAACACTAATACCTGTACTTTCTACTTCTTACATGTTGAACACAATTACCTGTACTTTCTACTTCTTACATCTTGAACACTAATACCTGTACTTTCTACTTCTTACATTTTGAACACAAATACCTGTACTTTCTACTTCTTACATGTTGAACACAATTACCTGTACTTTCTACTTCTTACATCTTGAACACTAATACCTGTACTTTCTACTTCTTACATGTTGAACTCAAATACCTGTACTTTCTACTTCTTACATGTTGAACACAAATACCTGTACTTTCTACTTCTTACATGTTGAACCCAAATACCTGTACTTTCTATTTCTTACATTTTGAACACTAATACCTGTACTTTCTACTTCTTACATGTTGAACTCAAATACCTGTACTTTCTACTTCTCACATGTTGAACTCAGATACCTGTACTTTCTACTTCTTACATTTTGAACACTAATACCTGTACTTTCTACTTCTTACATATTGAACCCAAATACCTGTACTTTCTACTTCTTACATGTTGAACACTATTACCTGTACTTTCTACTTCTTACATGTTGAACCCAAATACCTGTACTTTCTACTTCTTACATGTTGAACACTATTACCTGTACTTTCTACTTCTTACACTTCTTACCTCAGTGCCTTTCTCCGCGCCCAGAGCCTCCCACATGCAGTATGCTGGGAACGATAGACCAAGCCGTCAGTTCCTGCAGGGATGCACACCCGAAGTCCGTTTGCCCCAGGCGCAGCCAAAACCTTACAGTAGCTCTGCGCCAGAAACCTCGTGGTGGAAAAACATTTTGAAACATCACCCCTCCACTCCCATTAACATCCCTCAGCTAGCAGCTGCGCTATCCACTCACCCAGATTCCGCGTTCGTTGACTATCTCCTGTCAGGGCTCTCCCAAGGCTTCAGGGTAGGGGTCCTCCCATCTCCCACAGTTACTTTCGTAGCAAGAAACTTACAGTCAGCGGCTAAAGAACCCAACATAGTTTCCCAGCTCATCGACAAAGAACTTCTCAAAGGATATATAATCGGTCCTTTTAGCTCCTCTCCCTTCTCAGTGTTCCGTTCAAATCCCATCGGAATAGCCACACGCAAATACTCCGAGAAAAAAAGGCTGATTTTCGATCTGTCCGCTCCCCGTTCCGGCCCATTTTGCAGCGTCAATAGTATCATCCCTTCAGATCAGTTCTCCCTTCACCATGCCTCAGTGGATAATGCAATAAAGATGATCAAGTTCACAGGGCACGGAGCTCGGCTCTCCAAAGCGGACATTACCGATGCCTTCAAAATCATCCCCATTCACCCGTCCCAGTGGAATTTGTTCGGTATTAAGTGGGAGTCGAAATTCTATTTCGCCGTTCGCCTAACCTTCGGGTGCAGAAGCAGCCCCTGCATTTTCAACTCCTTCTCGGAAGCGCTCTGCTGGATCCTGCTGAACATCGTCAGAATTCCCTCCGTCCTTCACCTACTGGATGACTCCTCCCCATAGACCCGCCACAGGACAGCTCAGGGACCTCACTGGCCAAGCTTAAACACTGCTTCAGGAGTTAGGTGTCCCTCTCTTCAATGAGAAAACGTTAGGTCCCGACACACGCTTAGAGTTCTTAGGCATCATCCTCGACTCCATAGACATGAAGGCGTCTCTCCCCTCAGACAAATTGCAGCGCATCCGGGATATCACCAAGTCATACTGCGAGCAACAAGTCATCACAAAACAACAGTTGCTCTCCCTTCTCGGACACCTCAACTTCGCCATGCGTGTCATCCCCCAGGGGCGCTCGTTCATCTCCCGCCTCCTGGACGCAGCATCGGCGGTCGACAACCTCCATGACTGCGTTTTCTTAGATGAAGGCTGCCGCTCAGACCTACGTTCTGGTCCCTCCTGCTGACGACCTCGTGTGTTCCTCCGACTCAATGAGGTTTTTCACGGATGCCGCCCCCTCCGTGGGTTTTGGGGGCTTCTTTCAGGGAGAGTGGTTCGCAGGGTCCTGGCCCCCGTCATTCCCTAATCATGCCTCATCCTCCGCTCTGCACGAGATCTTTCCGATCGCTGTTGCATGCCACATGTGGGGTCACCTGTGGTTCCGTAAACACATCTCGGTGCTGTGCGACAACCAATCAGTGATTGAAATAATCAACAAGGCGCGCTCCCAGTGCAGCGACATCATGCCATTCATGAGAAGCATTACGCGTTCCTCCATAATCCACAACTTCATCATCACAGCTCGCCACATCCCCGGTCACCTCAATGTTGTTGCTGACTCCCCCGCTCGCTTTCATTTCCAGACATTCCGGAGCCTCTGCCCGGAAGCCAGCTCGCAACCAGTCGGAATCCCTCCACTTCATCTCCTCTCTCTGCACTAATCAAGAGTCCCCTAGCTCGGCACCTCGAGTCTGCCAGATTCTACATGAGAAAGGGCTTAGCCGCTTCCACCCTCAGATCCTATGATTTCGCATGGAGAACGTTCGCTTTTTTCTGCTGCTCAGTAGGTGTCTCACTCAAACCTGTCCTCATCTCCACCGTGTGCGCCTTCATGGGCTACTGCACCACTGATCGACACCTCAAACCCAGTATATCCGGAGCCTCTTAGCAGGTATGTTTTAACATTTAATGTTCGCTGCTCCGATCCTAGCTTTCCCAGCCTATTCTCAAACCCAACAGTTAAACTCATCCTTAAAGGGCTGTATAAGACGTTTCCCCCCCGCTGCAGACCCGAGGGTCCCCATCATGCTCCCCGTTCTGCACCTCATGCTGTCCACACTCAGGAAAGGATTATTCTCCCCCTACATCGACGCGCTGCTCGATGCCGTATTTTTATTAGCCTTCTACGCGTTCCTCCGACCTGGCGAATTCACCACAGCTTCCCTCACGTTCGACCCCAGTTAAGACGTCTGCATCTCCGACCTAGACTTCAACGCCAACCACTTTAGTCTCAGCCTCAAACACTCCAAATGCGGAGGAGCCTGCTCAGTTATCGCAGCTCGTATCGATTCCCCGTTCTGCTCTTTTAATTCCATGATTAAATTCCTGCGCTGCAGACCCCCCACCAATCCGTCCTCACCACTTTTTCTCATCAAAGGAAATGCCCCCTTAACGCTGCGCCTGTTCAATTTCTACCTCAAGCAAGTCCTCATTAAGTCCGGCCTATCACCTACATCATACTCGGGACATTCCTTCAGGATAGGTGCAGCCACCTCTGCTGCTAATCAAGGTCTCTCTACCTCATCCCTACAACAACTAGGACGGTGGTCCTCCTCCGCCTTCACAACCTACATTCGCCCGGACATCAGCACCGTACTGGCTTCCCAAAGATCTCTCAGACCCTAACTATGGTATTTATACATATAAGTGGTGGTGGTTCATAACACATTTACACGTATACATGTCTCCTTATGGTACCGGATTTCAAACTACATTCCTGTCCTAGTCCGCGGGCCCCGCCCACAGGGAATAATGTCTCGTCTCACGCTGCATCTACATGTCATCTAATCCCAAACCCGTGCTCAAATGTGTCTGTGTAAAATATATACCCTGCGACCTCGGGTGTGGACCGGGGGTCCCCGTAGACTTCGGTCTCGTGGACTGTGGGTCCCAGTAGACTTCGGTCTCGTGGACTGTGGGTCCCAGTAGACTTCGGTCTCGTGGACTGTGGGCCACCGTAGACTTCGGTCTCGTGGACTGTGGGCCACCGTAGACTTCGGTCTCGTGGACTGTGGGCCCCCGTAGACTTCGGTCTCGTGGACTGTGGGCCACCGTAGACTTCGGTCTTGTGGACGTTGGGCCACCGTAGACTTCGGTCTCAGTTAAAAAACAAGATCCCTGCTCCGGCAGGACGTTCGACCTTCGGGCGGCGTAGTCAATCCCTGCTGGCCAGGCAGGCGACCCTCAGGTCGTTTTCAGATAAGACCGGCACTGATTTCGGCCGTCAGTCTCAGCATGACCCGTAAGCTCCGGCAGTGATTCCGGCCTCCTGCCACATACATATGTTAATTATTTCATCCCCAGATCACCAGTCACCCTACAAGGTAAGAAACTCAGTTCATCTCAGTATTTCATACTTCACTGGTTTTGGGGATTTCATCGGAGCGGTTCTTCCCCTCCTGAATGATTATCCTGCAAACCGGGGCCTAATCGCCAAACACCATTCCATTCTCCTGTCGCATTATCATGGCAATCATTTCATTCATATGACGTGTAACAATAAATATATATTCCTTACATCACGTCTCTCCGGTTTGAACTAGGTTTATGTCACGGTTTTAGTGTTGTCTGTCTGCTTATGGGTTTTGTAAGTCTGTTCATTCGGTGTGTTGTCTTCCTCCTTGTGTTGTGTCTGGTCCTCCTCCCTGTCGTTAGTTTCCCTGGTGTGTCTGATTGTCTCATTGTGTTCACCTGTTGCCCTTGTGTTTCTCCCTCCCCTGCCCTGTGATTACCCTTCTGTGTATTTAGTCTTGTCCTGTGTTCCATGTCGGTTCATTGTTTGTCTCTCCTGTCTCCCTCCATGTTGGTCACGATCAGTTTTGTGTATTCTTGCTACCTTGTACTATCAATGTTTTTGATTCATGCCATGTTTTTTGTTTTTCAGCGTTACCTTTTTGTAGTCTGCATTTGGGTCCTACCTTTTCCCGCGAATCCTTGACAGTGATTCTAACAGTTTGTTTCAGTAAAATCATTCTTATTATGAATGATAACAGCACCGCCCATGCCAGTAAAGAGCATCATGTGGTTAATACAAGTAGAGGGGGGGGGGGGGGGGGGATCACATGCAATAAAGGTCCCCAGGGCAGAGGGTTCAGACTGGACAAGGCTGAAGGAACATGATCTGTCTGGACCTCCACGATGCTGGACCACTACAGTATGTTTCATCAATTAAGGCTTACAGTAGTTGACTTTAATTAAATGTATTATGTCAACAGATTACACATCAGGTTAGTTAAAAACAAAATAATATTAATATAAGTTTACATAGACATTATTAGGTAGTTGTTTTCAACCAACATTTGTTGACATATTACATTTAAATGTAGTCAACATTTCAGTTTTTTCAATGCATTAGAGACTTTCAAAATAATAAGCTGCTCCACCTCTGCTGCTTACAGACACATGTGTTCACATGGTCTCATTCTCTTTTTCACTCGGACTCATGTTCTGCTCATATTTGCAAAACAAAGTCTTCCCTCTGGATTCTGCAACAAGCAGGGATTGGATTTAAGGTTGTGTTATTGGCGAAGGTGGAAACGCCATCACATTCTAAAGTAGGCTCTCTAATGAATCTGCGCCGGGCAAAGGGAGGATGTGAGAATGAATACATTTGAATAATATTTCTGAACCGCAGCGTCTGAGGCTTAGTGTGAGCAGCCCCTGAAACCGTGGATCTATCAACGGTCCAAAACAACATCTGTTATTGCCCTTTTACAATCCAGTCACCGTTATTGTAACATTTTAGTACCCTCGAGACACAGAAAGCTGAATAGCAATATTACATCAAAAATAAATAATAGATACAGCAAAACACCACAATTGCAATTTTGTGGAAAGGTTAATTGAGCACACTGGCCCAAAAGTACTTTTTCCAATTAATAATTTAACATTGCTGTCTCATTCTAATACTTACTGTCAGTATTCCTTATTTAAATGTGTATTCCACTTTTTAGTAGGACATGTTCTACATGGCGTGATATAACATACAACCCAATGAACATCTTGTCAAATACGTTTTCAATCTAAGTATCTGTTATATAGCTAGGAAGGTCCTATTGAGATCAAATATCCCTTCTTCCAGGGAGTACTGATCAAGATGTCAACACATGAAAACATGTTGTGTGTAAGAACACTTAAAAGAGTTAAAAGCGACACAAAGAAAATAGTATAAGAGGACAGATGTACAGGCCATACCAGCAATAACACATTCCACCTGAGCTAAGGTTCTGATAAAAAAAGAGCAACGCGTTTCCTTCAAGGCAGATCTATGAAGGTATTCAAAGAAGTGAGTGTTAAGGTAATGATACGCTGTAACTCGTCTTTTCTACCCAGGGTGCAGAGAGAGAGAGAAACAGTTTGACCCAGCTCAGAGCGCACCCTGAGGACAGTCAAAGGAAACATATGAATGCGTAAGAAGCTGGGGATATATTTCTCTACATGCTAGCTAACTAGCTTACATTCACTCCTAACAATAGCTACAGTATAGCCTTTCAAATGTATTTTCATAGGCATATTGTTACAGTCTTAGGCTATCATGTGTCATCATAATCACCTCTCATGTTATTATCATAACTTATAATCAAGAAGCTGCACATTCTTTTCATTAAACATGTTGATGGAAACATTTTCTTCATGCATTTAAACAAGAGCAGTTCATTAAAGAGGCCGTGTTGTGGATGTAAAAAGGTCTGCAAAGGCTAACATCCCCCCCCTGAAACACCTCCATTGGACTCCTTTGTTTACTTCTGTCACATATTGACATCATGGTGTAACACTTGCACTTATATTGCTAATGCTTCAACACATTGTAGGTAATAAGGGGCGGGACATCTCTAAGCGGTTGACCAATCAGAGCAGACTGGGCTCTGGTTTCAGACAGAGGGTGAAAAAGGTGCTGCAGCTCAGGCAGCTTTTTGAACATTAAAGCATGGAGACATGTCCCAGTAGAGACACTATGGACCTGAATGAGCAGAATAGGGCCGCTTTTATTCCTGTAGAAAAAGAACACTGTTTCTTCGAACAACAATGCTCTCATTTTAGTGTTGTGTCAGATTGAGAGCGGCATTTAAGTCACAACACCTTTGTCTCAAACAGATCAAAGAACAAGGAGCTTTACACAATGTCTGCCTTGCCTCCAAATGGAGTTTGCCTGAACAAGTCAGGAGTGAAATTGTTTATCTCTAACATATTCAACTGCCTGCGTCATCAATCTGTTCCCTCTGCCAAGGACAAGCGGCAAGAGGAATCAAAACAGGAGAAAGACACAACACATCGCGCAGAAAACCCTGAAGAAGTATCACTGCACCCGCCTGAGGAATGTTCTGATTATGGGAGACCTATGAGACACATGGAGGAGTCTCCACCGCCCGTCACCCCCCCTGTCAACGCCTTCGAGGATACTCTTCATTCATCCCCCAGCTCTCTCTACTCTCCGCTCACCCTTTCACCCTCGCCCACCCCCCTGGAGTTTGATGACCGCATGAAGGCGACACCCAGGGTTGGCAGCATGTCCTTTACCCCCGCCCCTCAACGACGCCCACCAAAATCACCGAAGCAGAGATGCGCACCATCTCCCCCGGCTTACAGTGTAGCCCTCACCCTGCCCTCCTTTGAGAGGAGCAGGGTGGTGGGTCCTCTCTCCCCTTCAAAGCCTGATAGGGATGTGTGTGTACAAAACGCTGCAAACTGATATCTGCTGGGTCCAGGCTCAAGGGCGTATGGCACTCTCAACTCTTTCCAGGACATGCCGGGGCCCTGCCTGCCTGTAGCTTTGCCGATATCTGTGTTGATAGGTAATAGATTAAGAGCGGTGAATCATCTTAGAAACAGGAAGCGCTCAAACGTTTGTGTGAGTTTATCTAATTTAGCAGTGATTCCATGTCAGCCACAGCTTGTTACAAAACACCTGACTGATGGTGTGTTTAACGAACTTAAACTAGCTTTATTAAATGTCAGGTCTTTGGCAGGAAAAACATTTTTAATCAATGATTTTATCACTGAGCACAATCTCGATTTTATGTTTTTAACAGAAACTTGGATTGAACAAAATAACAGTGCAGCTGTTCTTATCGAATCAACCCCTCCCAACTTTAGTTTTATGAGTCAGGAAAGAATGCATAAGAAAGGGGGTGGAGTTGCTATTCTGTTCAATGATTCCCTTCAATGCAGGAAGACATCGTATGGAAACTTTGATTCTTTTGAATATGTGGCCCTTCAGCTGAAATGCTCCTCTCGAGCTCTGTTCCTAAATATCTATAGGCCACCCAAATACTGTGCAAGCTTTTTTGATGATTTTACCGAACTGCTGTCTATAGTGTGTATTGACTTTGACCGTCTAGTCATTGTTGGTGATTTTAACATCCATGTTGACAACCCCCAGGACAGAGGGGCTAAAGAACTGTTTTGTGTTCTTGATAACTATGGACTGACTCAGCATGTGACGGAGCCCACGCACAATAAGGGGCACACTCTGGACTTAATGATCTCAAAGGGTCTGAATATCTCTAAGGTTGTGGTGACTGATGTTGCACTCTCTGACCATTCCTGTGTTTTCTTTGAGAGCTCTATTTCTGTTCACAAAAATGTTCAAAAAGAGGTAACCACAAAGCGATATTTAACTGAAAATACTAGGGAAATGTTTACTCAGAATTTTTCTTCCACACTTGCCCCTGCTAACACCTCAGTAAATGAGCTAGTAGATCATTTTAATTCAAAAATTAAAAATGTTATAGATGCCATTGCTCCAACTAAGGTAAAGGAAGTGACTGGGAAGAAAATATCTCCATGGAGAAAGGCCATGACCGTGAGAGCAGAAAAAAGAGAATGTCGAAAAGCTGAACGCAGGTGGCGAAAAACAAATCTCCAGGTTCACTTTGAAATCTATAAAGAGAGACTTGGCCTTTATAATTTGGAATTGAAAAACGCACGACAATCGTTCTTCTCTGACATCATTACCAAAAACAAAAACAACGCACGTGCCTTGTTTGCTACCGTCGACAGACTAACTAACCCCCCAGTGTCAGTAGCCTCTGAATATCTATCCACCAGGGCGTGCAATGATTTTGCCTTCTTCACTGACAACATTCAGAAAATCAGACAAGCAGTCAGTGCCTCTGCATCAGGAACAGCAAATGTGTTGTCTCTGTGTCCACTTAACATCAATTCAGACACCATGACACAATTCCATCAGATTAATGATAAAAACCTAGAGGACATTATACAACTTCTGAAGTCCTCCTCCTGCTGCCTTGATATTATTCCAACAGGATTTTTCAAAGATGTTTTGCCTTGCTTGGCCTCAGATCTACTTCATATAGTAAACAAATCTCTTCACTCAGGTATTTTTCCACAGGCCCTGAACACTGCAGTCATTAAACCGCTCTTAAAAAATAATAATCTAGATGCTTCAGTAATGAACAATTACAGGCCCATATCAAACCTCCCATTTCTAGGTAAGATCATTGAACAAGTTGTTTTTCAACAGTTGAGTAATTTCTTGCATTTAAATGACTGTTTGGATGTGTTCCAGTCAGGCTTTCGTCCAAACCACAGCACTGAGACTGCTCTTGTAAAGGTCTTCAATGACATCCACTTAAACACAGACAGTGGCAGAACTTCAGTGTTAGTATTATTAGATCTCAGTGCTGCGTTGACCACAGCATATTACTAGACCGACTGGAAAACTGGGTGGGACTTTCGGAAACAGTTCTAAATTGGTTTGAATCCTACTTAAAGGACAGAAACAACTTTGTTTCTATAGGTACATATACAAATACACATCTGAGTTGACAAATATGACATGTGGGGTACCTCAAGGCTCCATCTTGGGGCCTCTTCTCTTTAACATCTACATGCTACCACTGGCTCAGATAATGAAAAACAACAAAATAAGTTACCATAGCTATGCGGATGACACACACATTTACATAACAATTTCACCAGGAGACTATGCTCCAATTCAAACACTGAGTAAGCGCATTGAAAAAATCAATGACTGGATGTGTCAGAACTTTCTCCAATTAAACACAGATAAAACTGAGGTAAAGGTTTTTGGAGGCAGAACGTATAAAAGTTAGCGCTGAGCTTCAGTCTGCAATGTTCAAAACAACAGATAAAGCCAGAAATCTAGGTGTCGTCATGGACTCTGACCTGAGTTTCAACAGTCACATTAAAACAGTTACTAAATCAGCCTACTATCACCTAAAGAACACATCTAGGGTTAAAAGACTAATGTCACAGCAGGATTTGGAAAAACTTGTCCATGCTTTTATCTTCAGTAGACTGGACTACTGCAATGGTGTCTTCACAGGTCTCACTAAAACATCTATTAGGAAGCTGCAGCTGATTCAGAACGCCGCTGCTCGAGTCCTCACTAACACTAAGAAAGTGGATCACATCACTCCTGTTCTGAAGTCTTTACACTGGCTTCCTGTTCTGAAGTCTTTACACTGGTTCCTGTTCTGAAGTCTTTACACTGGCTTCCTGTGTGTCAAAGAATAGATTTCTAAATACTGCTGCTGGTTTATAAAGCACTGAATGGTTTAGGCCCAAAATACATTACTGACCTCCTGCTTTCTGTCCCCAGAGTCAGAACTAAACATGGAGAAGCAGCGTTCAGTTATTATGCTCCAAATATCTGGAACAAACTCCCAGAAACCTGCAGGTCCGCTGCAACTCTGACTACTTTTAAATCCAGCAAGAAGACTTTTCTTTTTGTCGCTGATTTTAATTGAACTATTCACATCTTAAACTGCACTGTAACTTTTATCCATGTATTTTTTCTTTTAATGTTTCTTTTATTAGCTTTTCTTTTTAATGACTGATTTTAAATGCCATTTTCTTAATGTCTTTCATTTTTAGGAAAGCAATTTCAATTGCCTTGTGTTGAAAAGTGCTATATAAATAATATTGCCTTGCCTTGCCTCCAAAGAAAAACATGTGTTACTGTCTTCTGGCTTTGTATTGAATATTCTTCTCACAATATTGTACTTTGTTCAGATACTATCTCTTGACCTTACTATGGTCTGAATACATTCAACATACATTCTCCAAGCCACCAGATGTGATATATGTCCCTGACATTTACTACTACTATTCAGTGACTAACTGCACTGCTCAGGGAAACTTTTTAAATAATGGCTGTATTGATTCTGAAGCATTTGCTAGCAGTTGGTCTGGTAACATATAAAAGAAGATGTTTTTTTGTGTTCTAAATCTAGTACAATGCTGTAGATATTTCCTGGAAGCAATACCCCACAAAGATAACTTGCAAGCCTTTTGCCAGTTGTCTGCAGTGAGTAAATAGGAAACCCCACAAAATAATTCCAGGGGGAAATATTTCACACACCAATACAGCCAATGAGTAGTCAAATGCCACTACTTGAGATAAGCATCGTCTAAATGTGTGATCAAAGGTGAGAATATGCGAAGCACTGATAACGTTTCAGCTGCTGGAGCCTTTTCCACTTAGATGTTGAGATTCTTTGATTTGAAGAAAACCATGCACTATGTGCAGACTTGAGGATAAGCAGCATTGATATATTTTTTATCTTGACTTTTTCTCCCTGGACATTACACTGCACATTACACCACCCTGGCTTTGTGTAGGATGGTCTTCTTGCAATCCCTTTATATCTTAAATTCGCTCAATTCCTTTCAGATAGCAAACTATTTCCAAGGTCAGGTGCATTGGAGAGAGAGTGAAACTGAACGTTGGTGTGTTCTGTTCCAACCTCGTATACATCAAACCACCTCCATGACACATAAAACATTAAAAGGCAGCTTTCTTATATCTCTTTTCAGACCTGAGTATACCCATAAGACAAATTCGGTGTCAGTGAAGCATTCTCACTGAAACACGAGAGAGGTATTTCCCTTTGTGCTGTAGCCAAGGTTACCGGGCACACATACACTCACACAAACCATTAAATATTCCATCCACAGTTCCACCCTGCTATAGATTTTCCCCAAATGGAGCTCTCTAACTCTAAAGTGTGTTATTGTAAATGATTTTAATTCCCTGTATAAATAAAGGATAGAATACATGTGTTGTAATTAAATACCTAGTTCAAGATGTATTTACTGCAGAGTGTTTGCACGTGGAGAGGGCGTGTGGATAAAAATGGCCCATGCCTTTAGCTTTGAAATTGACATTGTTTCTACAACCAGTCAAGGTGAAAATAAATAAAATGAACTTTCGCCTAAGTTGGAACCCACAGGAATCCAAAAGCACTGCCAATATGTTCTGTACAAGAAAGACTGAGCCAGTACTTTATGTTCTGTAGCAGCTAAATCAAAATATGTAATATTTTAATTGTATTTAATCTCCTATCTGCCACATGGTCCATACAAATTGCCCGTTACTCGAGATTAAAACCAATAGACGTGAAGATCATCCACAGCCCATCAGCACGGACTGTATCTAATCGATTAAATAATCAACACTTTAATCTTTTTATACAACTTTGCTAGCAATGACACATTTTGTTGAGGTTCTGGGGGAAGGGGAGCATCCAATCACATCCATCCTCCAGATCTAATCTTTTTCAAATCAAATCAAGTTTTATTTATACAGCACATTTATAAACGATGTCTGGTGGAGCCAAAGTGCTGAACATAAAATAAATATAGCCTACAGTAGAGACACTTTACAGCAAATACAAACAGCACAGATTGTTCAGAACATCAGTATGAGAAAAACGACACCCTCTATCCTTAGACCCTCTGTCCTCAGACCCTCTGTCCTCAGACCCTCTATCCTCAGACCCTCTGTCCTTAGACCCTCTGTCCTCAGACCCTCTGTCCTCAGACCCTCTGTCCTCAGACCCTCTGTCCTTAGACCCTCTGTCCTCAGACCCTCTGTCCTTAGACCCTCTGTCCTCAGACCCTCTGTCCTCAGACCCTCTGTCCTTAGACCCTCTGTCCTCAGACCCTCTATCCTCAGACCCTCTGTCCTTAGACCCTCTGTCCTCAGACCCTCTGTCCTCAGACCCTTTGTCCTCAGACCCTCTGTCCTTAGACCCTCACATCGTACAAGGAACAACTTCCAGAGAAAACCCACAGTTTAAAGGGAACATGGGAGAAACCTCAGGGAGAGCAACAGAGGAGGGATCCCTCTCCCAGGACGGACAGACTGCAATAGATGCCGTGTGTAAATCGATAATACATTTTACAGCATAGAGACCGAATGTTAGGAAATGCATGTGTCTGTAATGAGAAGATGAATCCACGAGGATGTCAGCTTCTTTTTTTTTTTTCGCATGCTGAATGAAATCAATTTATTTTTCCTTTCAAGTAAATTAACACAGATCCCCCAGGAGATAAGGAGACACTGTGTTTACGACCACTTTTATGACACCAATACATTTCAGTTTACTCACATTTGCCTAATTCCTACAGGCAGTCACAGAAGTAGTTTGGTGTCATATTATATTTTTGACAAGGCCCTAATCAGTTACAGGGCATGTTTAGCAGCCTGGAGCAGCTTGTTGTAATAGTTTAAGCGCGTCAGTTTTGCATTGCGTCATATTTTTGTACAGTACATACAAACACAGTATAGAAATGCCTGACGTTTCATTGTACCATCGGATTAATTGATAGATGGGACTCCTGGTGGCTCTTGCTGGATACTGTTAGAAATTAAAATCAATGTTTTGATAGCATAATGTAGCTTAAACATACCGTCAGTTTAAATGCTATTTTATTCTGGAAAAAAACGGAAGTTCTCAATACCAAGCTTTTATTCTGAAAATCCTTCATCTCCGGTTAGCATTTAGCATGTGGCTAATATATAATTTCCTATAGATGTGAATTTAGCAGCGAAATGACATGGAGTGATGCACACTGAAACCTACAACTAATTGAACCAAGTGATTATTTTTGCTGAATATTACATGAAGGTACAGTTTATTTGAATACGTTATTGTTTACAGACGTGGGTAGCATGTGATAACATCCGGAACCAAAATGCTGTGAAGTATTTCCTGTATTTTTTAGAGTGTTGATTTCAGCGTTTGAAATGTATTTAGATGAAACGTCATGAAAGAGATTAGGAGGAGAAGAGGCGTCTAGTAATACAATGAATGTAAAATGTCGAAATCATCAGTTTAACGCGATATCGGACACAGAAGAACGAGGGGGGAAGTCCCCTACGTCACCACAGCCCCCAGAGAGGAGGAGCGAACAGCCAGCAAGCAGGAAGGACGAATGCTTGTGAGGTCTCTTCTGCACGGCCAGCACAGGGAGAGGAAGCTGCAGCCTTTCTCTCCTGACTGAACAATCTCCTGCTTGTCACATTACCGCGCCTATTTTTGAATTAAAGTACAATTTGAACCTTCTCAGAGACTCCATTTAGTCTCCTTTTTAAAGCCTCTCTCCTGGACGCGAGAATAACAAACATAGATAACTATACAATATAGGACTTTAAAAACTGTATGGCAAAAAAAAGTTGAGTATGGAACGCTGGACACTTTTCACCCTCAACAAAAAGCACCCAAACGGCTGATCTTGATACTTAACGAAAGTTGCTGGATCAGCAGAGAGTGCTGTTGTTTTGGTGAACACGGCACTGAAGAAATGAAAAGGTTTACATGTGTTTTTCCTAACTATTTAATACATGTACTACTAAACTGGTGACAAAAAGAAGCCGCTGTTAATGTAATTCCGTTACATTTGCAATCTGTACACAAAGTCGCTCGGATCTGTCATTAGCCCGCATGGTTTTTCATACCACTGCTACGCTGACGACACCCAATGAATCCTGTCCTTTCCCCGCTCAGAGACCCAGGTCGTCGCACGCATCTCTGCTTGTCAAGCTGACATCTCTCAGTGGATGTCTGCTCATCACCTCAAGCTCAACCTTGAGAAGACTGAACTGCTTTTTCTCCCTGGAAAATATTGTCCCACTCTTAACCTGACTATCAACATCGGCACCTCTGTTGTTTCCCCGACTCAGACTGCAAGGAATCTGGGTGTGATCCTAGATAACAACCTGTCCTTCACTGCAAACATCGCTGCTACAACCCGCTGCTGCAGATACACGCTTTACAACATCAGGAGGATACGTCCCCAGCTGACTCAGAACGCCACGCAGGTTCTGGTCCAGGCTCTCGTCACCTCACGCCTAGACTACTGCAACTCCCTCCTGGCTGGTCTACCTGCATGTGCCATCCGACCTCTGCAGCTCATCCAGAATGCAGCGGCTCGTCTGGTCTTCAACCTTCCTAAATGTTCCCACACCACGCCGCTCCTCCGCTCCCTCCACTGGCTTCCGGTAACTGCTAGAATTTACTTCAAGACACTGGTACTTGCGTACCATGCTGCGAATGGATCTGGCCCTTCCTACATCCAGGACATGGTTAAACCGTACACCACAGCACGTGCTCTACGCTCTGCATCAGCCAAACGGCTCGCTGCACCCTCGCTGCGAGGGGGACCCAAGTTCCCATCAGCAGAAACACGTGGGTTTGCTATCCTGGCTCCAAGATGGTGGAATGAGCTCCCATTGACATCAGGACAGCAGAAAGCTTACACATCTTCCGGACTGAAAACTCATCTCTTTCGACTCCACTTCGAGCGATAGAACTACTAACAAAGCTCTTATATACTAATAAAGGACTGGCTTAGTTGAGTAGCACTTGAAATGTTTTTGCTCTATGAAACCTGATGTACTTTATGATTCTGTTTTATTCAAGTTTGTATCTTGTTGGTCGAACGTACTTATTGTAAGTCGCTTTGGATAAAAGCCTCAGCTAAATGCAATGTAATGATTTGCTACCGCTAATGATAAAGTTGCTAGCTAGCTAACTAGCTAATATTGGGGAACAGCAGCTGTGTGCTATTTGAGACAAAGCGATCTGGTCTGGTATGACATGGCAATGTTGCTTATTAAGAATGTGTCTGAATTGAGACGCAGCCACTATGATCCATACAGAAAAGAGTAGGCCTGCCTGTGAATTAGCCTGTTACTTGGGAATTTGAAATGTTTATACTGCCATTGTAAGAGGGCATTTTGAAGCTCTACTTGATAACTTGATGTTTGGCCTGCTCCAACTATTTCAAAGCCCAATTATGGGATGTTCAATATTTGACCCTCTTCACAAAAACAATAATCATCCAGAAAACGACAGCTCGAATGGTAACAAAAACTTCAGGTGATGGACATGTGTCCAAATGTAACACTTCTTGATATATGACAATGTTACAGTGATCTAATTAGGGCGATCTCAGCATGGACTTGTGATGTCATGTGATGTTTCGCAATAAGTTTAAATATACATTTTGCTGATATCTCCAGTGTTTAAATGATCAGCACAAAAATCTTTTTGTTTTTAATGTACGTGTCCGTGTTTTTCATCAAGGAGACTCCCCTGATGTAAAGTCGTTGTTGAACTGAGAGGTGTAGACATTTTTTTGGTGGGGGGTTTGTTTAGTAAAGTCTGCTCCTCAGACAGCGGGGGTGCAGCTGATACCAGAGCCAGCCTGAGGTCACTGGGTCCACACTTCAAAAAGGAGTTGGACTCAAAACATTTCCTGTAACCAGTCAGATTCAAAGCAACCAATAATCTGGCCTGTCTGGAATTAAGCAATTTGATGTACACAGTATACACAGTAGTATTAATCAAGCTTCTTTGTTTATGCTGTACTGCTCCTTCATACTTCCATACATGATGTATTGTGTGGAAGTTTGGGGGAACACATATAAAACAAATACACATCCTATCTTCGTCCTGCAAAAAAGAGCCATACGAGTTATACATAAAACTACCTACAGAGAACCAACAAATAAATTGTTCATCAAACTAAAAACACTAAAACTACAAGACCTGGTTGACTATAAAACTATTCAAATTATGTTCAAAGCCGCAAATCAACAATTACCTCATAATATCCAGGGACTTTTCACACAGAGAGAAAGCATACACATGTTGAGAGGAAACTGCATTTTCAAAAAAACCACCCGTACGAACAAATGCCAAACTTCATTGCATCTCATCAAAAGTCTGTGGAATAACTGTAACGATGCACAAGGCTATCTAAAATGAAAGTATTATTTACGGGTCAAATCATTAATGGTTATGAACAGGACCTGTAAAATCCCATTTGTTGTTATTTCTTGTAATTGGAAAAAGTAATTTCTTTCTGATTGTTTTGTAAAAAAAAAAAGAAAAAAAAAAAAAGATTAACAAGACAAACATGTCGCTGATGACGATGACCTAATGTTTTATAAGAAAAATATATGTTAGAGGGGGTAGGACCAGAACAGTTTTTTTAAGTTTCTTCTTGCCCCTGTTGAACATGAACAGAGACTATCTGAAAATTATTTTTTTTTTTTTTTGGTTTGTTATTATTATTTTTTTGTGGTACTTTGTTATAATTATTAATCTGAGTGAAAAAAAGAGAATATATATATATATATATATATATATTATTATTATATTTTTTTGTTTCTGACATGTTCAATAAATTGACTAAACTAAACAGTACACAGATGTACACAGTGTTAGAATAAACATGTCAACGATCTGTATCTTAACTCTTACTTGTTCATACATTAACTCAGGGTCCAGGCTTTCCTCCATAATCATACAGTGGATTCAGTAGGAAACCCCTGAGAGAGCATCAAGACCATTACCATAATCAAACGTCACACTGAATACCATAAGAAACTGCTCAACTAAGGCTGATAATTGGCTGCCCACACCCTAATGTAGTAATCTCAGGCTTGGAGGCAATACATTTACAACAGAATGTGTTTTACGAGCTGATGTTGTGGAGGAAGGACCAAATAAATTAAACCTCTAGAAAGGGTCATGCTTTTTTAAAAGTTAAACGAAGGTTCATAATGCAATATTTCTCAAAGTGCCTTGCATCACCCCAGAGTTCCCACACATATTCAACATGTATAAATCACGTATAAATGGATGTTCCTGCAAGAAGTAAACATATGGCCAGAAGAATTGGACCCATGAGACACATCACTATCTCTTAACTCTCTCTTTGCGCTTTAGAAGAGGAATGGTGGAGCCAGCACGTCCGATATGGAGCTGTTCTTTATTGTGTCTTTGATAAAAACAGAGTTCTTGGACGTATATGGAGATAAGTCTTATCGGGCATTTTCCCGCTGACCCTATTAGCTCCATTACGGCTGGAGTCAGTACGGCCTTTCATACTCAGCATCACCCCCAGACCCCACACCCCCTCAGCTGAGAGAGGAGATGACGCTCCGTTGGGAGAACAGTGAGCAGAGCTGCTGCTAGGCCTCCACTGAGTGTTGTTGTTCACAGTCCAGTGGCGATGTGTGATTATATTGCTGCAAGGCTGGCCAAGCTGCACCGTTTCCCCGTGGGAATGAGTGTGTGTGTATGAATGCAGAACGTTGGTGAAGTGTCAGTCATGTTTCACGTCTGGCTAAAGTCTGGCCAGACGTGTAGACGACCAAACAGAGTAAAGTTGGCTGGAGCAGTGAGAACGTTTGCGCGTGTTCTCTGAGTTCTTTTAAAGTTGGATTTGTACAGTTTTGGCCATCATTTCCTTCAGGCACATCACTTACCAACTTCATACTGACATCAGGGGACGTGTTATAGTTATGACTTAAACTGTCCATAAACATCCATTAAATATGTTTCAAGTACTTTCTGGGTCAACCTTAGCACTGCACTTAAGTGTGAACAGTTTTACAATGCAGCTAATGATTGGACGGGCATGTGAGCAGCAAATCTTCCACACCGTAGTATTCGCATATCTGGAACACATACAAAAGCACAAAGAGCTTTAACCTCAGGAAGTATTGCTAGATGTAGCATGTAATGCTACTTTCAAGGCAAGGACACACTTGGATATCTAATGCAAGAAAGATAACTTTGAAATGAATATGCTTTATTCTGATAATATCAGTAACAGGGCTGAGTGGGTCAGAGTGCCACACTCTTTTAAGACTGAAAAGATTGTAAAAATATGAAAAAGAAAAGAGAGGACTTAGTTGTGGTCTACCCATGGCACTAGCACATGGCTTGCTGATGTCACTTCCACTGTGTCATCTGACTTAAAGTTGTTTCACTTCCTGTGCCAATCTAAAACGGTTTGGGTAACAGGGTTGAACGCATGTTGAGGGACACACGTTCTGTGCAAAATGACTGTTATCTAAAATATGTTTATGATTTAACAAATTGATTTGACCATTACAAGAGACATATATCAATAGAATAATACCAAAAACAGTAAATAAAATCCCTACACACATTGTGTCATTTATTTTATTAAAGAGCACATAAAAAGAAAGACTTGTGTTATGTCTTCCTTATTGCAATTGGGGGGCAAGTGGAGTCTCGCAGAGGCAGAACTGTGGCACGCTTACACTGTCGGTACGCCGCAGTCTGCGTGATCTGCCTGTAGGGAGGGGCGTGTCGGCCCTGCGAGTAAAGTAAAGAGTTACGAAGTAGTGTAATATATTACTTTTTTTTTAAAGTAATATGTAATATATTACTTTTTTTGTAGTAACGACCCCATCTCTCTTTATGAGTGAGTTTCGGTGCAGTCATCTGTTAGCATTTTTCGCTCGTTGCTAATTCAGGGGCTCAGCGTTAGCATTGTGGGGTTTTTTTTGAAAGAAAATGAAAATGATCAGTTAGATGAGTTTCTTTCCGTTACAGGGATGTAAAACATTCATAGTTTATTAAATGTTAAGATGCCCTCAGACACTGTTTCCTGCAAGATGTTGCGGGAGGCCCCCGGTACCGGGGTCTCTCGGGCTTAACAGGTTAATTAAATGTATTTGATTTGCAACAGTTATGTTTCTACTTCATTCTATTGAAACATGTTCAATTTGTTAAGGACTTGCTTGATTTTTAAATGGCTATTTCTGATCTCAAATCAGGCACACATTTAAGAGCGTATACCTGGTAGTTGTGGTTTAAAAGTTAAAAGTAGCCTTAGGTGAAAATACTCACAAAAAAGTAGGTCAGAACTCTTCATGAAAGGATTACATGGAACAGGTGATACAGCTGTATGTGTTCCTGTGCCCAGGTGTGCTGCGTTGCTGTAACGAGCGCCACAACGAGCAGCAGGAGAGGAGAGCCTCTGGTATTTCTGTCGCACAACTTAGGATGTTTATTTATACTGTATGTTTGTGTCCTTGTAATACATCCTATGGGATTTGATTGTTAAAGGGATATTACATTTGGGATATACAGTGGGGCAAAAAAGTATTTAGTCAGCCACCAAGTTGTGCAAGTTCTCCCACTTAAAAAGATGAGAGAGGCCTGTAATTTTCATGCTAGGTTCACTTCAACTATGAGAGACAGAATGGGGGGAAAGAATCCAGGAAATCACTTTGTAGGATTTGTAATGAATGAATTGGTAAAATAAGTATTTGGTCTCCTCCAAACAAACAAGATGTCTGGCTCTTACAGACCTGTACCTTCTTCTCTAAGAGCCTCCTCTGTACTCCACTCGTTAGCTGTATTAATGGCACCTGTTTGAACTCGTTATCAGTATAAAAGACACCTGTCCACAACCTCAAACAGTCACACTCCAAACTCCACTATGGCCAAGACCAGAGAGCTGTCAAAGGACACCAGAAACAACATGGTAGACCTGCACCAGGCTGGGAAGACTGCATCTGCAATAGGTAAGCAGCTTGCTGTGAAGAAATCAACTGTGGGAGCAATTGTTAGAAAATGGAAGACATACAAGACCACTGATAATCTCTCTCGATCTGGGGCTCCACGCAAGATCTCACCCCGTGGGGTCAAAGTGATCACAAGAACGGTGATCAAAGATCCCAGAACCACACGGGGGGACCTAGTCCATGACCTGCAGAGAGCTGGGACCAAAGTAACAAAGGCTACCATCAGTAACACACTATGCCGCCAGGGACTCAAATCCTGCAGTGCCAGACGTGTCCCCCTGCTTAAGCCAGTACATGTCCAGGCCCATCTGAAGTTTGCTAGAGAGCATTTCGATGATCCAGAAGAGGATTGGGAGAATGTCATCTGGTCAGATGAAACCAAAATAGAACTTTTTGGTAAAAACTCAACTAGACGTGTTTGGAGGAGAAAGAATGCTGAGTTGCATCCAAAGAACACCTGCTGTGAAACATGGGGGTGGGACCATCATGCTTTGGGGCTGTTTGTCTGCAAAGGGACCAGGACGACTGATCTGTGTAAAGGAAAGAATGAATGGGGCCATGTATCGTGAGATTTTGAGTGACAACCTCCTTCCATCAGCAAGGGCATTGAAGATGAAACGTGGCTGGGTCTTTCAGCATGACAATGATCCCAAACACACCGTCCGGGCAACGAAGGAGTGGCTTCGTAAGAAGCATTTCAAGGTCCTGGAGTGGCCTAGCCAGTCTCCAGATCTCAACCCCATAGAAAATCTTTGGAGGGAGTTGAAAGTCTGTGTTGCCCAGCGACAGCCCAAAAACATCACTGCTCTGGAGGAGATCTGCATGGAGGAATGGGCCAAAATACCCAATAGAGTCTGTCTGCAGACCGCAGCGAGGAGGCGTGTCCTATAGGGGCGTTTCCTATAGGGGCGTTTCCTATAGGGGCGTTTCCTATAGTGAACGACGGGAGCCGGCTCTCGCCCGCGAACGAGACGTTTTTTGTTTTGTTTTTGCGGAGGGATCTAGATCGGCATGAAGGCACATTATGCAATGTGGACATTATCCCGCTTATTACACATGGCCACATTCTCAACAAAGTAACGACATGACTCCCAATAATAATTGAAATGCTTTTATGGATTTAGAAAAAGATTTTATTGATTTAAAAAATAGTTTTTTGTATTGATTTAAATTGACATGCATCCGCTAAGAAAAGTAGTCCGTTGTTACTGTTTGAACTAACGTAACAACGGCAGGACCTGCTTCTATAGTGTTTTTGAGGAGCTTTTTGATTACAGATTTGAAAAAATCGTTGCTTGCTTTAAAAGTAGCGCAATTCATGATGTCAAACCTTGAAAGATATCACTGCCCTAATGCCAAAAGTAACTGGCAACTGAATATATGTCACCGTAGCTATGATGTCTATGTCTGGACCGCTGCGTAAAAAGGAGGGTTTCTGACCCATTACTTCTCTTCCTACTTTTTGTCCCCCTCTTCTCCCCGCTGCAGCCTAGCAGTTGATCTCAAAGCACGCTCCCCTCTCCTGCAGGGAGAAAAACTATATTTATATAGGTTGATACAGTAGCCCCTTTTTTAAAATACTTTTTATAGGTGTTGCCATCTGTTTTGTGTAGCGTGGTTCTACAAGCAAGTCAATGCATTCATTGGGTGGTATCAGAGAGTTACACGGGTCTGTAAATGCAATGAAAACAATTGGCCACAGCAAATAATTTATATTAAACATGTAATTTTTACTTTTGAATACTTTAGTACAAAGGATGTCTTGAATAATGTAAGTGATATATGTGTACACATATAAATCATTAGTCAAAACAGCGCTACATTTGATTTAATTAAAAGGTATAATATGTGGTAAACTGAAGAGCCCTTTGGGAGCCGAAAGAGCCGGCTCTTCTTGGTGAGCCAAATGATCCGGCTCAGCAAGAAGAGCCGGAATTCCCATCACTAGAACAATGACTTCTTCTGCGAGGATTTATAAAAGCAGCTGGATAAAAAAAGTTAGGAAACGCCCCTATAGGAAACGCCTCCTTGCAGACAGACCCATCTCAAAATACCAGCAACAGTGAACACCTTGTGAAGACTTACAGAAGATCTTTGACCTCTGGTTATTGACCAAATACTTATTTTCCACCATCATTTGCAAATAAATTCTTTAAAAATCAGACGATGTGACTTTCTGGATTTTTTTTTTTCACACTTTGTCTCTCATAAGCCGCGTTCACACTGCAGTACTTTTCCCACAAAGGTTCATGCGAACTTAGTTCATGCGAACTCTTTAGTTCGCGTGAACTAATTACAGATCGCGTTCCCACCGGAAAAAGTCCCTGCGGGTGGATTAGGCAAATGAAGCCGCTGACGTCACTTCTTCTTCTTCTGATTTGGGTTTACTGGCAGGCCGCAAACCACTTCACGGCGTATACTGCCGCCCAAAGTCCCCGGCCGGAAGTCCCCGGGTAAATCGCCAGAACGCCGACACCTCCTCATCTCCACCGCTCCCATGTTTTATTTTGTGTTGCCATAAGTTAGTCTCTCTGCGTTTCTGCGCTGGGCTAATGCTAATGCTAATGCTAATGCGAGGATAATAAAATGGCGGCTTCACAAAACTTTTTGGGAGTTTTACGGGGCGTGGTTTGCAATTCGCCCAGCGCAGGAATATAGCTCTTTTCTCAAAAAAAAGCCGCTCGAAAGTCCCTGCTCTCTAGCAGGGACTTTCGAGGGGGTAAAAAGGTTTGCATGAACTACTTTTATTACCGGCTCTTTTTGGTGTGAACGCGATCATGAACTAAGTTCGCATGAACCTTTGTGGGAAAAGTACCGCAGTGTGAACGCGGCTATAGTTGAAGTGTACCTAGGAGGAACATTACAGGCCTCATCTTTTTAAGTGGGAGAACTTGCACAATTGGTGGCAGACTAAATACTTTTTTGCCCCAATGTATGAAAAATATCCATAAACAAGTTTTGGAATAAAGTATTACTTAGGAAGGTCTAGGCGTCCTTCACTAGAAACAATTAAATTAGATTACATTCTTATATAGTTAAACCTTAGGTTTAAATGTGACAAATACTCCATTTGGTGCATTTTGGTGAACTTTAATGCACACTTGTGGGGGCAAATGTCTTTATTCATGCAAAAGAAAACTGAAAATTCAGCCAAAAGATGACAATAATTTACAAAAATATATAATGGAAGAGGCTTTAACGGATGAATGTGTTCCTTTTGCCATTTTCCCTCCAGAACATCTGCCCAGATGTTCTTGCGTTGCGGTACGAGATGCAGAACGAGCTGCATCTGGAACAGGAAGTGCAAAAAAGCTCCAGAGCCAGCAGCAGAAGAGAGCGTGATTTTGGTGGAATTGTCAGTTTTGCTTAGTAAGATCCTTAACGGAGTGTCATGACCCGGAAGCACCTCCGTGACAGCCATGATAGGAGCTGATCGCTTCTCAAGATCAGGGGTTCCCAAACTGTTCAGCCCGCGACCACCAAAATAATCACCCTACTTCAGAGACATGTTCTGTATACATCTCAGACCTGTAATATATTGTTGAAAAAGGCATTTCATATTATTTCTAACACATTTATATACAGTACATGTACCCACATGATTTAATTCCCACCACCTTTGTGTCTTTTCGTGTCTTTTCGTCTGTAGAATCAACTTCTTCACAAAATAGTTCCCCAAAAATCTGTTTTTTCTGTCCTGTTTGAATAATGTTTTCTTAAAAAAAACACAGTGGTGAGATGTTTTGGGAGAGCCTTTTTAAAATGTAAAAATGTATATTTTAGTATTTAACTACACGTTAGGAATCAATGGGCTTTGAGCTAAGAGTAAGAAAGGAGTTTTTGGTATTTTTATGGAAGTTATTGACAATAAGTAGAACATAGAACATAGCAATCTATATCTGTAAAGATGCCTGATAACGCTAGCAATGCCTGACTGGCTTTAGCCCACTGTAAAACTAGGTTGATTCAACTTAAAAAAATAAGTTCAAGAGTTGACTTAAAAACACGAGTTAACTCAACTTCAAGATAAACTGTTTTCAACATGTTATCCAAGTACAATGTTACATTAACCAATTACGAAAACTTTAAGTATCGAGTCAAATCAAATTTAAATTCTACATTATCTAAAGTCACATTTCTAAGTAAGGATAACTTTAACTATTCATACCAGTAGCCACATATCGGTCCCAGCAGTGAGCACCAATATTGTGATATCAACACACACATGGTATTTACGGCGGGGGAGCGTTGGGCAGTGATGGATGCTGGGAGACAGGCAGGGACTTGTTAAAGGTTTCTAGAGAACATGAGTAAAAGGCTGGTCATGATCAAACTGTTAAGCCCCTGTCACACTGTCCAGAAATTGACACCACATGGACACACGAATATGGAATTGTGAATTTCGTACAAAGATTGCCCCGAACTTGGTCAACATCCGCCAAGCAACAGCCGAAGCAAGTAGGATGCCTCCAGAAGGCCACACGATGGCACCCGAACCACACACGAAAATATGGTCGTAGACTTTACTGATGATTTAGAATGTATCCAGACTCAACGTAAGAGCTTGTGCCTCTTCTGGGGGTGCTAACATTTAAACATACACTTTATTCTTTACTTTCTCCGTCTTTATATGTAGATTAGAAGATATTACTTATCTCCGTCATGTTGTTTCCATAGCAACAAAAACTTCCTGTCAACAGCGTAAACTCGCCTTCAAAATAAAAGCATCTAAATAAAACAGGAAGTTAACCTAAATTACATTTAAGACATAAAACTGCAACGAAAGTAACACACACAATCTAATATCCTTTTCAGTTTCACAGAACACAAATTGGGTTATTTAGATAATATGTCGATGTCATCGTACTATAATACGATGGCTACATAACGGCATTGCGAGGGCTTCACGCAGTCGTGTTGCCTTCCTAAGACAATCGGGAAGCTTCTTGTTTCCTTCGTATTGTCTTCGTGAGGCGAAAAATGCCCGATGGCACCGATGATCAGACGAAGATGACCGATTTGACAAGATGCCTTCACGCTGGCCTTACGAAAAGCAAAATGGATACACAAATTCAACACGAAAATGAACCTTCGCAAGGTCCTTCGGCAATTTTTTGGCATGCCAAAGATGTTGCCACCGCTCACGAAGTTGATGCCTGAGAAACTCCACCGGCGGTCATACGATGGCTTTAGATGCCCTCACGAATGGCCCGATGTTGTTACGATCAGAGCCGAATTTGAACATTTCCTTTATCGTGTTTCCATCTGGTGTCAATTTAGGGACAGTGTGACAGGGGCTTTAGTAAAACAGCAGCAGAGTGAGGTCGACTTTGGGTGTCAAAGCGCAGAGTCACCAACGGTTTGAAATTCTGATGAGATAGAGGATATGCGTGTGTGTGTGCGTGTGTGATTGTATTTTTCAATGTGAAGGGACCCTAAGAGAAGAAGAAAAATATATGCATGAATTCACATATTTCCATTTTTCTTCTTAGAGTAAGACTCACTCTATTAACTACTTGCCAACTTTTATATATTCCAAACCATTCCCCAGGAACCTCATTACTCACTTTTTTATCATATTATCATTTTACTACCCCTGACAGGGGCAAACACGCTACAACGGCCCAGAACACTGACATTAAGAGAGACGTGCTGCACTTCCAAACTTGACAACTTGCTGAGTTGTTTTGATCGACAGTGTTTTGTAATCACAGAGGGGTTATTCCAGCGTTTTGTTATTTGCAATGATTCGTTTTTGCAGCCCTTTTTGTAAACGCTGCGAACGTTTCTTCAAGTTGCTGAAGCTGTTTCTTCACTCGCATGTGTTTTGGAACATTTGTGTTTTTATATTTGCTTTTTTTTTTTTTTTGCGGTGAGTTTTTTGAGCTGATGCAGCACGTTTGCACTTGTCAGCCACCGTACATGCCCAGTCTCTGAATAACACACTGTTTCAACCCATTTCCAATGTGTTAAAACCCCACTCACACCAGAGTGGCACAGCCTCAACACACACTCACAGAGCAGATGGTGCTAGAAGCTTAAAGAGCTGGTGACTACTTGCACATTAAACATAATTCAATCAATCACTTTTATTGTTCATATGAAATGGTACGCACAGCTCCAGTATGAACACAAAACAATATTATCTA
Organism: Pseudochaenichthys georgianus; assembly: GCF_902827115.2. Taxonomy (NCBI): domain Eukaryota; kingdom Metazoa; phylum Chordata; class Actinopteri; order Perciformes; family Channichthyidae; genus Pseudochaenichthys; species Pseudochaenichthys georgianus. The sequence goes on along the minus strand of NC_047520.1, from coordinate 20,907,864 downwards.
CCCAAATGCATTTAACATGTAATGTTGTGTTACCGCAAAGAGCTGTTAAAGAATTTGTCTGAATACAAAATAAATTAAATCATGTTTTAAATGGGCTCCACCTGGTCTTCATCATTTGTGAAAACAGCTGTTTAATATCTTCTGTGGCTTTAGAAGAGCTTTGTCAAGTCAGAACAAACTGATTTATGACAGAGAGCTTGTGCTACACATTTATGGGCGTTACATTTGAAAGATGTGGGATTGACCAGGCAGTGAATCTAATGAATCAACTCTGTGTTGCATTATGGGACATGTAGGTTTCAGGATTTTAGGAAGTTGGCCGACTCTATGGACAAAAAGTAAGCGTTTGTTGGACTCTGCGGATTCAGTTTTCATTAAATTATTTCTAAAGTCTCTTTAATGTCGAATACATTCAGTCTTCTTCTTCATCATCTTCATCTTCAAGCTCCTTCAGCGACAGGCTGCTGGTACACCCCATCACACACACAACAACTTAGACTATACTACATCGGTCTTGCAATATATATATATATATATACTATGTTAATGCTACTATTGGCTGCTTATTAGTTTTGCACGACTCAACACCTGTAATATAACACTGTGCAATATATACTTACATACAGTACTAGTACTTATAGTATTTACTACCGTCACCATGCAGCTTCTCTTTGCTTCCTACTTGTTTCACTTCATAATGCTGCTACTTATCTTTCTATACCTAGAATGTGTAGTTTTTATTGGATGTGTAATTATTAATATGTGTGCATGCCACTTTGTAAATACTGTTTTTCATTTGTCTATCATTATTGTCTCTTTGCTGTAACGATGTGAATGTCCCCTCTGCGGGACTGCTAAAGGAATTCTTCTTCTTCTTCTTCTTCTTCTTCTTCTTCTTCTTCAGGCTGCTGGTAGACCCCCCCCCCCCCCCACAACAACTTCATATCACACATCGGTTTTGCAATATATGTTAATGCTACCATTTTTTAGCTCGAGCCCTTTCTCAAATCAAAAACAAGTACTGGAGTCAGGACTTGAAGTCAGAACCTGTTATGCTTTTAATGCAGAAGCACAGAACAGGAAATGATGTTTAAATGTCCTGCGTACCCGAGGGCACTGACTGTAGGCTGCTGTAGCTTCAGGTGCTCTTTAACTTCACACCGCTCTAACGGTGAGGTGCCTACTACCTAACATCGGCTCTCATACAGCCAGATGTATCACCCACTCCTGCTACTGCCCCCAATCCCCCCATTCCTTAACCTCCTCGCACGTACACACACACACACACACACACACACACACACACACACACACACACACACACACACACACACACACACACACACACACACACACACACACACACACACTCTTGCCTCCCGACATTCCCCGTTTAGAAACATAAGCCTCCATTTCACAGCGAACCAGCTTTGTTTTCCCAGTCGCCCAGAGGCCCTCTTCCTCCACGCCGGTGACCTTGACAGCTTGCTCTACTTCCCCATCCCAATCTGGGAGTATATAAAAGCGTTGTTGTCCTTAATGTAGCTGCAGGAACCAGTATCTTCATTCTGGCCCAGCGTTGTGTTGTTAAGGAAGGGTGCCAGATGTGTGCAAATAGACAGATGCTGGAGTCCAAGCTTTTCATGAATAATAAGAAATGCTTTCCAGAGGCTCGAGAAGAAGAGATGATTGATTCAATGCTGGAAATCTGTCCGGGTGGTTATTCACGCTCATTTGGAGATAAGAAAATCTATTTCAAGTACCACCACTTCATGCATATGTGTGTGTGTGTGGTGTGTGTGTGTGTGTGTGTGTGTGTGTGTGTGTGTGTGTGTGTGTGTGTGTGTGTGTGTGTGTGTGTGTGTGTGTGTGTGTGTGTGTGTGTGTGTGTGTGTGTGTGTGTGTGTGTGTGTAATAGCAGAGTACCAAACTATGTCCGTTAGCAGGGCTTATGAAAACCATATGACATGCTCTGCACCTCCCCCCATTCTGACACACACATCCACGTACCCCCCCCCCCCCCTTCCAAAAACATAGTTATTTTCCTCCCTTACTCCCATGCTCACCCTACTTCTTTCTATATCCGCCTCCCTCTCTTTCTCCCCTCCTCCCTGCTCTCTGGGACAGTCTGCATGCACTCAGCCCCAGCTCAGATCTGTGTCAGCGCGGTGGAGCAAAGAGCAGCAAGACGGGGGGAAAGAAACAGGGTTCAAATGAAGAAAAGAAAGTTCCGATAGACGAATAAAGTGGGTCAAGACAAACAGATACAGCTGAAAGAGACTTTGGAAAGCAGGGAACACAAGTGTGCAGAAAGTGAGGCTGCGACAGGCGAGAGTGGAGCGTCTGAGTTCTGAAGGAGAATGGGCTCCCTGGTGAGCGGGGCTTCTGCTCTCCTCTTCACGTGCCTGCTCACTTTGCTCTTTGGACTTTCTTTGGTCTTATCTCAGGACTTGAGTGAGAGGGACGCGTTGTGCAATGCAGACGGCTGCTTTGTGGTCTACTTCCAACGCAAGACCTTCCTGGACTCATGGAGGGCCTGCAAGGTGAAAGGTGGCAACCTTGCTACCATTAAACGCCGGCAGGATGCCAACGATATCGCCACTCTCTTCTCCAGTCTGGATGTGCGCCACTCGCGCACCAGCGTCCAGGTGTGGATCGGCCTTCAGCGCCAGCCTCGCCAGTGTTCCTCCACACGCCCACTGCGCGGTTTCTCTTGGACTACCGGTGACCAGGACACGGACTATACCAACTGGCAGAAAGAGGACTCCCCCAGCATGTGCTCGGTGCCACGCTGCGTGGTGATGGGCTACAGCACCCAGGAGCAGAGTGGTAACTTCAAATGGCTGGACGGGTCCTGCTCGGTCTCTGTGGACGGGTATCTTTGCCATTATGGCTACACAGACATGTGCCCTGCCTTGCCGAGTGAAGGAGCGGGCCATGCCCTCTACACCACACCATTTAACCTCCTGAGCACACTGCTGACCCATATTCCCTTTGGATCTGTTGCTGCCGTGCCCTGCCCTGCTGGCACCAAGGAGGACCAGTCAGTGTTGTGTCTGCTGAAGGAAGACGGCTCAGTGGGGTGGTCCAGAGATCCCCCCCTCTGCTCCGATCCCCACGAAACATACAACTGGTGCGACCAGAATAACGGTGGATGTGAGCACTTCTGCAGGCCGGCCGGCGTCCACTTCTTCTGCGAGTGTGCTGATGGATATCAGCTGGGGGACGATGGGCAGAACTGTGAGCCGTCTGATGTCTGTGAAGGAGCCCCCTGTGAGTCTGAGTGCCTGCCCCTCTCCGATGGGTACCGCTGTGCCTGCCCTGAAGGGTACATGCTTGCAGCAGATGATCACAGCTGTCCGGATGTAGACGAGTGCCTCCAGAGTCCTTGCGAGCAGATTTGCATGAACGCTCCAGGGACATTCGAATGTAGATGTCGGGAGGGATACCTTCCCGATGAAGACGGCGGGTGTGAGGATATAGATGAGTGTATAAACGATCCATGTGAACATGCCTGTGAGAACACTCTGGGCTCTCATATCTGCCACTGCCATCTGGGTTATTCCCTCATGCCCGAGGACCCGAGCAGATGCCAAGACACTGACGAGTGCCAGATCCCCGGGACCTGCGAGCAGATGTGTGTGAATTACGAGGGCGGATTTGAATGCTACTGCGAGGAAGGCTACGAACTCATGTCTAATCACTTCTCATGTCGCAAGATAGGACAAGGAGACGAGGAACCTGCTGTCACCCCTCCCTTTCCTTGGGTGACCAACCAGCCTGGACCTCTATGGGACCCTGTGGACTACGACTGGAACCGACAGCAGGGCCACACTGACTGGCCTCCAGAGGACGAGCAGGCTCTGGACTGGCTGACCGACCCACCCAGAGTTTTGGATCCTGATGTCATATGGGTCACCAGCGCCCCCCAGGAGGAAATGCTCTTTGATTTAGCCCCTGGTCACAAGCAGGCTGAGAAAGGGTTCGACGATGGAGAAGCGGACGGGGGACAGGGGGGGCAGAGACCTGGGTCTGACCTGGACATGTTGCCGACCACAATGTACACAACGCCTCTCCCTCCCACAAAGTCCAGCCCTACCCCAGACTGGTACGACGAGGAGGACGAGGAGGAGACCACCACGGCTCTCCCCTTCCTTTCCACCTCCACAGTCTCTGAGGGAGCGTGGAACTGGTGGGCCACTTCCAGCCAGAACCCAGAAAGCACGGAACATTCTGTCATTGACCTCAACATGCCTCCGGATGCTGGCTTCCACAATGCGACAGAAGAAGAAGAAGAGCAGCACCACCTTGGGGAAGCCTCCCCAGAGGAGGATTATGGGGGGGAGGAGGGGGAGGAGGAGTTAGTGGAGGTCACAACCCAAAATGTCCCCGCACAGCCGACCCCTTCCCAGCCAACCAACCCAAGCGAGACCTTTGACGTCACGGTGTCTGTCCAGGCAGAGCGGGGGCAGACTGAGAGCAGCACCTGGCTCCTGGTGGGGCTCCTGGTGCCCATCTGCATCTTCATCATAGTGATGGTGGCCCTGGGCATCGCCTACTGCACCCGCTGTGCTGTTCATTCCCGCAGCAACAACGCCACTGACTGCTACCACTGGATCTCTGGGGCTCACGATAAACAAGGGGCCCCTAACCTCTCAGCCGGGGTCAAGACCCTCGTCTAAAGAGAGAGCAGAGGAAGTGACACTTACACAAACAGACTCTGCTTCAAAGGTAAGCAGGACTGAATAATGGAGCTGGGACAAGCTACATGTGTTCCCCTCTCTGACTGTCGGGCTGCTCACTCTTTGAACACATTTGGATTTTACTTTTAAACATCAACGGATTGGCGAAAAACACTTAGAGATGGGATTGTGGTGTCTTTGATGTTTTGTACACTGACCACGCAGAACAAGGCCGTTGCTTCCTCATTGCACTAAGACACATGACCATAACATATAAGTGCCTTCATTATGTGTGTACACAAATATCTGCTGATATCAGAGAATAATGTGAGAGACATGTATTCACTTTCAAATGAGCCAGATCCAGAACTGATGGCATTCCACCTGAGAGCGAAACTTCACCGTGAGGTTTCTAACATGCAGCATCCTCAGGCCCCGTTGTGACGATAGCATATCACTGTAGATAACTTGTACTGCCAGCTGTGTTAAGGGATCCGATGCATCGCTAGCTCGCATAACAATGGGTGGAATAGACTGTAAGCAAACATCCCTTCCAGAGACGAGACTTTCTGCAGTCACATTATAAAGCTGGGAAGCCGTCATTTGAAAATCACTGTGTTGAATGTTCATAAGAGACCAAAGCTTATCTGTATATAGTGGTTCTTTTGTATTTATGTTTGTTGCATATTTTTCACCAGCATTTTTATAGAAAATGTAACAATTCAACGGTCCCTTCTTTCATGGAGCCCCAAACCTAGTGAAGCGGAAAGAATGTCTGCACATGGGGATAGTTGTCCCCGCTCATGCCCAGTTTGAGAGCACTTCTCCTTTGCTTGACGTGTCTTTGATTGCCTGTGTAAGAGGTGAGAGTGCAGATGTTCACACTGCCAGGGCGTGTTGGGGGGGGCCGGTGGGGCCTTTAGCCATGGCCCTGTTCATGATACGGCCATCCATCACTCTTCGTAACCCTAGGTCATTATTACAGCCACACACGTCTGTCTTAAACACGACCGTGTTGCTTACACCCAGCCGTGTGTGCGACACATCGCGGCTGCAGCTTCACACGTTTTCAAACTGAACCAACATGTTCCGTCAATCTCAGATTCCAAAATGTTCACATGTGGATGGAAAGCTACATTTACTTGTTTGGAGAAGTGCAAATTGATATTAGGGAGTGTGTGTAACGCTAGCAGAGCAAAGACACAACACAGAAAGAACTAAAGGTACTTACAAGTTAACAAAAACAAGTTCAGGAGGAAATGGATCGATGCCTGAAACAAAGTGCCGACCCAAATGTACACATGAAATGTGTCTTTACTTTAATAATAGACTGTGAAATGTAAGAAACATCAAATGTCTTTTCTTTGTTACATTTTAAGAAATTGTGAATTAAAAACTATGACAAGGGTTCAGTGTGAAATGTTATTATTGACCTGAAGCAGCCGTTTGACCATCCATTTCTTAAGCTGCTGTGCACGTACTGGCTCTTACAGCGGCTTCTAACAACACCTCACCGTCTCCATGGGGGGGGGGGGTTTCAGCGGTCACTGGGATTCTTCAGAAACATAGGAATTGCCATCACCTGGGAAGACTGTGAAATGTGAATGAGGTCAAAAGAAGGGAGGCAGATTCTGGAGTCACGTGTGATGTGGGCCTAAAGGGTCTAGCTGGTAGACCTCAAAGGGGACTTTAGCACCTGCCCTTTTGCCCTCTTGAGAATGCACTTTTAATTTGTTTTTAAATTAATTAAATTGCCTATTAAGCTATACAAAAATGTAAAACCTGTGTCTAATACACATGATCTCAAGCTTATGTTTAGCTTTCCCAATGTTGTGCCTATTTATGACTTATATTTACCTAGTTTGGTAGCACATAGTAAAAGTATATTAGCCAATCAATCAGCTACTTCTGAGGCGTAATCTGAATACCTGACCCGAGGAGCTGGAACACCTCATCTGGTTGCATGCAGTGTTTGAACCAGCATCCCACTTAGGTTTGTTTTAAATACTTATATTTTAATATCCCTTCAAACTGTCAAAAGTAGTGAGAATAGATTTATGAAAAGGTAATGCCACATGCCACATGTTTTGAATTTGGGCCCCTGCCCTTCTAACATCCTCAGCACATGCCCGGCTGTTCTTCATTGTGTACGGTTTAAACCGCTGCTCTGGACTTTAAAGCAACACTTCCTGGTAGATATATGACTGTTATTCATCTTTATAGAGAACCAGCTGTGCATTTAAAAGCAGTCACCATCTCAGAAACGTGAACGTGTGTGTGTGTGTGTGTGTGTGTGTGTGTGTGTGTGTGTGTGTGTGTGTGTGTGTGTGTGTGTGTGTGTGTGTGTGTGTGTGTGTGTGTGTGTGTGTGTGTGTGTGTGTGTGTGTGTGTGTGTGTGTGTATAGGGATACAGTCATTTCAAAAATAACCATGACCCCCCAAGGCCTTCGGTGTGGAGAAAGGGTTTCAGGCAGAACACATTGGGAGCTGGAGCGCAGCCCCCGCCCCGGCAGCAAAGGAGCATCGTGACCGTATGAACTAATGGAATGTGCTGATCAAAACCAGGTTCTGGCTCTCAGAGGCGGTCTCACTCTCACTTCTCTCTTCCTCTCCTCCCCCCTTCTGACCTACTTCCAGACTGTCATTCCTCCTGCAGCTCCCCGTATCCAGACACAGTCCAGTCCTGGGAGCTGCACAATCCTGAGATGTTCAGTAACCCTCTCCGGAACACCATGACGTCAGTCCAGCTGATGTATATTACTGTGTGTAAGATGCAGAGTTGAATCCTGTCGTGTTCGTTACCCCCCCTTTGCGTCGGTGTTCCCGGTCAAACGGGACCGGTCGGTTTAAACTACATTAACACGAAAGCATTACTCGTCACTAAATGTTATTTGACCACCTTTGCAGCTGTAAACAATGTCTCAGACAGGTTTACACGAATACCTGCAGTGAGTATAAGAATAGACGATGAACATATATGTTTATTTGTGTGTGTACTGATGTGATGGATGACCTTCATCTGGGGTCACCCATTCATTTCCAATGGGATGCTGTTTTACTGGGAACAATGGGATGCGTTTTTACTGGGAACAATGGGATGCTGTTTTACTGGGAACATCATAGGTGCTACAAAGTTGACTAAACCTCAAAATTCAATGAAAATGGTGAACAGCCATTGAATATGTGAAATAGCTGCTGTGACGGAAACCATAAGGACCTGAGGCAATCAGACAACACACTATGTATGATTGATTGCTCAGATTTGACCCAAACATGACAGGAAGTAGTATTGTTGAGGTTTAATCCGACATATATATTTTCCGTAGTAATAAAATGTGCTCACTAAGGTATTATCTCACGATGATATCACAAAATAAAAGTCTGTCAGGACGACAATCACATCTGGATAAACAAGTCAAACCTACCTGGATAGAAGGCTGACTTTTTATTTTGCACAACTGCCTGTGTCATCAAAGTGTACAGAACCACTTCCTGATGTGACCTTGACCTACTGTCCTTCGGATGCAATGAACCGGGAAGAGCGACTCCTGGCTCAGGGGCTGCAGGTCCAGGTGCGCAGACCCTCATCGGGGCCAAAGGCTGGAAGTGCACTAGCTTGTGGTAAGCAACTGCATCGAGGTATGTTAGCCCTAATCCCAGTGAGACAGTGCACATCTGGTGTTCAGGTCCTTCTGATGGGTTTTAATCTACAGCTGTACCTCCAACATGCGATGCTTATTTTACCATCGTATACTCCTTTCTTCTTTTCCATCAGATGCTCTTTGTTCCTCGACCTCTCTTACATCGTTGTAATGATGTCACAGCATTCCTAGACCTCAGCATGTACTCTGGCCAATTCAATGTTATCATAACTGATAGAAATGATGTGTACACATATACAGTGAGAGCCTTTAAAGCCGACTGGTGTGATCAAAGCAAAGGAAAGGCCCCATATGAGGATGTCATGTTTGGCCTCTCTCTGACTCCTGAGAGCAGCTGCACTTTGTGTGACTCCCTCCATGAGGCTGGCAGATAGCTGAGAAGATACAGTATGTACAGTATGCTTTGTTAGTATAATATATGCTGTGTGAGCCTTGTGTCTGGTGTAAGGGTGGCAGAGAGGGGCAGCCGTGCTGGTGTCGGCCGCGGCACAGCCTGAGAGGCAGTGGGTCGATACGCTCTGTGGCAGAGCAGCTTTTCACTTCCTGAGGAACCACAACAAGTGCAGTCGCTGCTGTGCCTTCCTCTCGATGCGAGTCGACCAGGACAGGCTGTCGCATAAGAGGGTCCGCAGCCTCACACGCAGTCACCACTGATGAAGATGGGAGGGGGTAAACAAAGTGAAGTCCCTCTGAAGTCTGCATGAAGTCTGTTGATGACTGTTGTTGGGACTGCATAGAGGTTTTCTTGTTTCCTTTGTAGGCAGACCATGCAGGCCAGCCCGTGCCCCCGGAGGTGTAAACAGTGTACTGCGGCCCTCTGGCTTTAGAGCAATGGCACAACTAACCTTGTTGATTCAATAACGCCATGACCTGTCTTGTAAATGTTGTAGATTATTGTGCTTTAAATCATGTATTGTTTCCCCATGGTCACCAAGACATGAAATAACTATTTTCTGATGTATGAATATTATAGACTACTTTTCACTGTAGCTTTAGAATACATTTCTGAGCGATAACATTTTCGTCTTCTTTGTTCTTTTGTACGTATGGTCTCGTAACTATTTGTACATCAATGTGACATCCCTGTAGCCTGCATATGTTGAAAGCTAAGCTTGTTATGGAAGAGAACATGTTTGTGCAGCACAGGGTTCATGTCTTAGAAGCATCTATACAAAACAAGGCCAGGCGAGCCAAACATGTGGAAAGAGGGCTGAGACCTAGAGGTGACGGGTTAAAGGGTAAATCAGCCATGTTGCAGGGAGAATTCTAAACACTAATAACATACCATGATAACATTGATCATCTATACTATTGGTAACATGCTATGTTATTGATGCAGTTAGCCTTTTTTCCTTGTATTTAAATCCTTACTCCAAAGAGCACTTGGCTTCAGTCCCTTATCTTTGAAAAGGCAACTTTCCAGGGGAATATTCATTTAGTAAACAGATGAAATATTTCCTTTGCCCCGATAAACACACCTGGCTTTGATGAAGTCCCTGAAGAACTGTTCAATACTCATTTCGCTCATTGCTGTGATTGAATGGTAATAAGAGACAAAACCCTGATGATATAAATCAAGTCGACTCATCTGGACTGTGCTGATTGGACAGTAACCTAAACCAATGAGAGTGAGGGGGGTTGGACCTTCCCAGTGGAGACGACACCGTGTGCCTTCATTCAAGTGGCTTTACCTGCCCAGCCTTAACCATTTGTTTCCCCTGATATCGTACAAAGATACAGAAAACAATAAGAGAATATATCTCACTCTGCAAAGGTCAACGGAAATAAAGAGGGATGTGATTTTACGTAATGGTTTGAACTCCATCAATGACAGAGTGGTGCACAGATGAGTCCTAAAACCCAGACAATACTTCATCTCAAAGTCAATGGTGTTTATGAACATGTTTGTGGTGCAAAAGCCTGAAGTAGGGTTGGTGGTTTTCCAGATGTGGATAAGACCCTCTACTTAAGTACAAGTACTAATACCACAGTCTGAACATATTCCATTACATGTACAGCTAAAGTAAAAGAGTTATTCAGTTTTTATCATTAGTAAATGACATAAAATACTTTATGTATTTATATCAAAAGTAACTATAAGTGTCAAATACATGTAGTGGAGTCAAAGTACAAGTACCTCCCTTTTTTTTTTTTACAGTACTTGAGTAAAGATACTGAGTTCTGATCTGAGTCCTGGACTTCGAGTCGTGGCTGAACCTGTCTCTGCGGTCCTGCCAGACTCTCACCACACTACTTCCCTGATGGCTCCCACAAGATTGCTGACATCCTCGTCATCCTCCTATTATACACACATGCATTTCCAAACATTTGGACTACCTATGTTGTAAATGTATTATCTCTTGGATTTACACACGGCATCTATTGCACGTCTGTCCGTCCTGGGAGAGGGATCCCTCCTCTGCTGCTCTCCCTGAGGTTTCTCCCATGTTCCCTTTAAACTGTGGGTTTTCTCTGGAAGTGTTTCTTTGTACGATGTGAGGGTCTAAGGACAGAGGGTCTGAGGACAGAGGATCTAAGGACAGAGGGTCTGAGGACAAAGGGTCTAAGGACAGAGGGTCTGAGGACAGAGGGTCTGAGGACAGAGGGTCTGAGGACAGAGGTTCTGAGGACAGAGGGTCTGAGGACAGAGGGTCTAAGGACAGAGGGTCTGAGGACAGAGGGTCTAAGGACAGAGGGTGCCGTATTGTCATACTGATATTCTGTACACACTGTGAAGACCACTGAGACAAATGTAACATTTGTGATATTGGGCTATAAATAAACATTGATTGATTGGTTGAGTTACTTAACACCACTGTGGTTCATAGACAAAGTTTCCTCACCTGGTGACTCATTTATAAAGCCTTGCGTGGGAAGGTTGCTTACGTAGGACAAAGTAAAATAAATACGCACCGACGATGTTCACCAAACATTACGTACCGGCGAGGAAAGTGCGTACGGCACTTCCTACGCCGGTTTCCCTTTATAAATCACAATCTACTCGAAATGCGCTGCAGCTTTTGCGGGCTTCACGTAACGCCCAGATTTGCCTATAAATAGTCAAAGAAACGCCCATTCATTCATCCTGACTGACTGCATGAAGGAGAGCAGGAAATGACGACAGAACAGCTAAAAAAGACGTCTCACACCGTGCAAGATTTAGGTTATTTTGGGGAGGTCGAGATAAATAATATTGTTTGGTGGATGCAGTTTGAACAGAGTAGCAGCATGGAGGTCGGATCGTCACCAACATAAATAAATAAGTGGTCCGAAAAAGGTTAATGACAAAAAGAATACACATAGCCTTCCTCAGGCAGTGTGTTTGTACCGGGGACAGGAGACCCCCCCCTTGATGAGAGACTGTAAGAAGTGAACGGGGAATCTCTCCGGAGGGGAGTCATGACGACTGGATCTGAATTATGTTTTTGTATTTGGTGGTTTGTGTTCCAGCTGTCGATCAGCTGTGCGCAGCGTCTCCGCTGCAGCCTGTGCATCTCAACCCCCACCTCCCCTCCCCCCCCGCAGCAACTCTATATCCACCAGTTAGAGGAAATACAGCTAATGTGTTGTGTCAAATTGTTACTCTTAGAAACAAAATTAATGACCTCTTGCCTTTGACCAGTATAGTGTTATCAACAGCTCCCGGAAACGTAAGTTCTAATATTACACTAGTTAGTAAACTAGAATGCTTTTCAGCCATAAACCTTGAACAATTACATTCAATGATTCTCTCTTCTAAACCATCAACGTGCATGTTAGACCCAATTCCAACTAAGCTGTTGAAGGAAGTTTTTCCATTAATTAGCACTTCTTTATTAAATATTATGAATATGTCTTTATTATCAGGCTATGTTCCACAATCATTCAAAGTAGCAGTGATAAAACCGCTTCTTAAAAAGCACAACCTCGATCCAGAGGTTTTAGCCAACTATAGACCTATTTCTAATCTTCCGTTCCTCTCAAAGATTCTTGAGAAAGCGGTCGCAAAACAGTTGTGTGATTACTTAAAAAACAATGATTTATTTGAAGATGTTCAGTCTGGCTTTAGAACACATCATAGCACAGAGACAGCTCTGGTTAAAGTCACACATGACATTCTAATAGCCTCAGACAAGGGACTTGTCTCTATTCTTGTTTTGCTCGATCTCAGTGCTGCATTTGATACTATCGATTCAAGACTGCCTTAAGGACTTAAAAACGTGGATGACCTTAAACGTTTTGATGTTAAACACGACCAAAACTGAAGTTATTGTACTTGGCCCGAAGAATCTACGAAACAAATTATCTAAAGATATACTAAGTATGGATGGCATTAATTTGGCCTCCAGTGAGACTGTAAGGAATCTTGGTGTTATATTTGATCAGGATTTATCCTTTAACGCCCACATAAAATCAATTTCAAGGACCGCCTACTTCCATCTACGTAACATTGCAAAGATCAGGCATATCTTGCCTCAAAACGATGCAGAGAAACTAGTCCATGCATTTGTTACTTCAAGGCTGGATTATTGTAACTCTTTATTATCAGGGAGTACCAAGAAGTCAGTCAAGTCGCTTCAGCTGATTCAAAATGCTGCAGCTCGTGTACTAACCAGTTAGGAAAAGGGACCACATTACTCCTGTTCTGGCTGCCTTACACTGGCTCCCTATAGAACACAGGATAGAATTTAAAATGTTTCTTCTCGCCTACAAAGCCCTTAATGGTCAGGCGCCATCTTACCTTAAATAACTCATTATACCCTACTGGCCTACTAGGGCATTGCGTTCCAAGAATGCAGGGTTGTTGGTTGTTCCTAGAGTCTAAAAGTACAATGGGAGCCAGAGCCTTTTCTTATCAAGCTCCACATTTGTGGAATCAGCTTCCAGTTTGTGTTCGGGCGGCAGACAGCCTATCCGTTTTTAAGAGTGCGCTTAAGACCTTCCTTTTTGATAAAGCTTATAGTTAGGGCTGATTAGATTCAGCCCCTAGTTTTGCTGATATAGGCTTAGTTTGTCGGGGGACATCTTACTTCTTCCTTCTCTCTGTCTGTACCCGTGTACACTCATGTTCCGATTAACCCAGCTTCCCCAAATCTCTTTCTTTTTGGTGTCTCTATACGCCGGGATCCGGAGTCATGGATGATCCTGCGGTCCTGTGTCCTGGATCGCGAGCCCTGGATCTTGAGTCGTGGCTGTGGTCCTGGATCATCAGTCCTGGATGGATATCCTCGTGGATTCATCTTCCTATTATACACACATGCATTTCCAAACATTTGGACTACCTATGTTGCAAATGTATTATCTTTTCAATTTACACACGGCATCTATTGCACGTCTGTCCGTCCTGGGAGAGGGATCCCTCCTCTGTTGCTCTCCCTGAGGTTTCTCCCATGTTCCCTTTAAACTGTGGGTTTTATCCGGAGGTGTTTCCTTGTACGATGTGAGGGTCTAAGGACAGAGGGTCTGAGGACAGAGGGTCTAAGAACAGAGGGTCTGAGGACAGAGGGTGTCGTATTGTCATACTGATATTCTGTACACACTGTGAAGACCACTGAGACAAATGTAACATTTGTGATATTGGGCTATATAAATAAACATTGATTGATTGATTGATTGATTGATTATATCAGCTGTACAATTTACCACATATGGTGTTCTTAGCTTCCATATCTCCTGTGACTTATCAAGTCTTAGCAAACGGCATAAAACACGATTAAACGTGATATTATATAAAACCATGCTCGTATCTACAACCTATAGACATGCAACACGGCGTCAGTTTAGACGTAATTCTGTCCTCCTGCTCACCGCATCATTTATGAGAAAACATTTCATAACATTAATACAACATATTCGAGGTGGTTTTAAATAACATTTCCGTATTTATTTATTTCTCCAAGTTATGTGTTTGTGTGCACTGAGGAGTCTCAAACAGGCGTTTGTTTAATCATTTTAACATTGGCTTTAATCAATGTTTGAAAATGAATTCTTCATATATGATATATGAGAGGTAACGTTTTATTTATGGTATTATTTCCACACATTTCTCTCCATTCTTCCTTCTGCCAACGGTGTCGCAGTTTCTCGTCTCTCCCGTGTGTGTGCTTAGTGCATATGCATGGGTTAGAGTTTGCGTGGAGGACCGCACGTTTTCCTGTCAAGTTAGTATTTTATAAATCGCAAACAGTGCGTAGAAACTGGCGTACGCCATCTTTTGAGCGTATATCCCTTTATCAATGAGGCCCCGGGAATACATCAGTAGTTACCTCACTGGTGAATGTTCTGTTTGGTTCCTCTCACAAATGTAATGTTCTAATGCAAAGCAATCACATTTGAAGATAGGAGATAAGATGTCTTCACATCTGAGCAGAACAGCACAGACTACAGCAGGAGGGACACAACACACGGGGTTTAATATCCTCCGTCTCGATCTTGATGTCAGACAACAACTGGAAAAACGTCTTCATGGCAGAGTTCTAATAAAGGAAAATGAACTCTGTTGTTGACCCTGTGTGTGCGTGTGTGTGTGCGTGTGCGTGTGTGTGTGTGTGTGTGTGCGCGTGTGTGTGTGTGTGTGTGTGTGTGTGTGTGTGTGCCCAGCCTCAGCGTCCTTCTGACTATCGTTGAATCACTGTTCTATTCAGACTCCTCCCGAGGCCCTGAGCTTCCCTCCCGTGTTCCTCTACTCCTAAAGAAACACATTCATCTCATATGGATACATTTGAACGAGCTGCACTCGAGGCTATGGATATTACATCAACACACACACGTTTCTCAAACCGTTAAACACACATTCAATATCTGTCCAGAGTTCTTTGTGATTTTAGTGTGAGCAGGAAGTGGGTTTGAGCTTTTCACTAAACACGGCTTCCTGCTGCTACTGGAGACCAGTGTGTATGCATCAACAACAACATTGTGATAAACACTTTTTATTGATGCCACGCCATGTTGAAGAGATAGAACTCACTTCATTAGAGAATAGCTGCAGAGGGAGAAGTACTCAGGTCTTGTTCTGGAGTAACAGTAGAAGTACTCAGGTCTTGTTCTGGAGTAACAGTAGAAGTACTCAGGTCTTGTTCTGGAGTAACAGTAGAAGTACTCAGGTCTTGTTCTGGAGTAACAGTAGAAGTACTCAGGTCTGGTTCTGGAGTAACAGTAGAAGTACTCAGGTCTTGTTCTGGAGTAACAGTAGAAGTACTCAGGTCTTGTTCTGGAGTAACAGTAGAAGTACTCAGGTCTTGTTCTGGAGTAACAGTAGAAGTACTCAGGTCTTGTTCTGGAGTAACAGTAGAAGTACTCCGATCTTGTACTTGAGTAAAAGTACTCAGATCTTGTTCTTGAGTAACAGTAGAAGTACTCAGATCTGGTTCTTAAGTAAAAGTAGAAGTACTCCGATCTTGTACTTGAGTAAAAGTACTCAGATCTTGTACTTGAGTAACAGTAGAAGTACTCAGATCTTGTTCTTGAGTAAAAGTAGAAGTACTCAGATCTTGTACTTGAGTAAAAATAGAAGTACTCAGATCTTGTACTTGAGTAACAGTAGAAGTACTCAGATCTTGTTCTTGAGTAAAAGTAGAAGTACTCAGATCTTGTACTTGAGTAAAAGTAAAAGTACTCAGATCTTGTACTTGAGTAAATGTAGAAGTACTCAGATCGTGTACTTGAGTAAAAGTAGAAGTACCAGAGTGTAGGAATACTCTGTTACAGTAAAAGTCCTGCATTCAAAATGTTCCTCAAGTGAAAGTAGAAAAGTATTCTCATCTAAATATAGTGAAAGACAGTAAAAGTAGTCGTTGTGCAGATTGGTCCATTTCAGAATAATATATATATGTTTTATAATGATTGATCATGAAAGTGTTCTCAAAGCTGGTGGAGGTGCAGCTAGTCTGAAGTACTTTGTAGACTGCAGGGTAGCTGGTGGATTTACTCCAGGTGGAACTAAAGTCTGATTTAACACCATGAAGTACACCATGTACCTCTGATCTGTAGAGTAGAAGTAGAAAGTAGAAACACATCTAACAGTAAAGTACTTGATTATATGTATTTAATATGTTACACCACTGTTTGTTAGCTATAACTGCTTTTATGAGATTATATTAGCTTCAGACATTCACAAGTGTGATACTTGCTGAGGTCATTTATGTCGTAGAACAAACATGGAGGAACAGGAGGGGCCATATGAGTGTAATAAAACTGTGAAGTGTCAGTGGTTAAACACATCTGGACGCTCTGAACCACTATCTGAAGCAGTCACTGGCCTAAAGTGAGACAAGCCTCGATACGCGCTTCACCAGAAACTTCCTGGATAACTCAAGCCGTGCTCCGAAGCCTCGGCTCGTCACTAGCTGCCACCCTGGCTTTGCCTCAAGCTATTGTTGGTTGGCTTGGTTAAGGTGTGCCACCTTCATGTATGTTGAAAAATAATGAAAGAAAGTGATTAATGTTTAGTATGTACATAATGTGTTTTTCAAAAATGTTAACATACTATGTCGAAATGAATTATTGTATAGAAAAATAGGATACAAAAAAAAAGACATACATAAAAATAATAAAATAAAATTAGTCATTATATATTATGTCCAAAAAATATAAAAAAAACATCAACAAGAAAACAGTAAAAACTATGGAAGCCCATTTCCGCCACTTGAAAAAAATAAAATCCCCATGAAAAGTCATAATTATGAGATAAAAAAGTCGAAATAATGAGATAAAAAGTCATAATTATGAGATAAGAAGTGCGCATGCGCTGCAGTGGCGCTGTCTTTAAAGGTCCCTTCATCACCTTGCTGCTCTCCACCATGCAAACGGCATCTAGTCCTAAATAAGGTAACTATTACAGGTGACTTTTGTAAATGTTAGATGTTACATATAGCCTATATTGCAGCTAAACTACAACAATGCAGTTTATAGCTTTGACATTACCTGTTATGAATATAATATATATGCCTATAGTTGTGTGGTAACGTTCACGGGTTAGAGTTAGAGCAACTCACAGCAGCAGTATGCCTACACTATTGTCATTAGTGGCGTGAACGTTACCACAAAACTATAGGCATATATATTATAGTTCATAACGGGTAATGTCAAAGCTATGAACTGCATTGTTGTAGTTTAGCTGCAATATAGGCTATATGTAACATCTAACATTTACAAAAGTCACCTGTAATAGTTACCTTATTTAGGACTAGATAGATGCTGTTTGCATGGTGGAGAGCAGCAAGGTGATGAAGGGACCTTTAAAGACAGCGCCACTGCAGCGCATGCGCACTTCTTATCTCATAATTATGACTTTTTATCTCATTATTTCGACTTTTTTATCTCATAATTATGACTTTTCATGGGGATTTAATTTTTTTCAAGTGGCGGAAATGGGCTTCCATAAAAAACATATTTGTAATAAAAAAAAGATAAAATAGTATTTAAAAGAACTCATGAAAAATATAAGGTTAAGTTTGTTGAAACATTTGCTGCAGGTTAAAATCCACCCTGCTACCTTTACACGTGTCATCCTCTATCTCCCCCTTTAACACATCATTATCCTTTAAAGTCTAATCTGACCCAAAAATATTCTTTAAGAAGAAAAAGTCATTGTATGTTATGTTCGTAAATACTATGAAAAAAAAATGAAAAGAAAGTCATATCACTGTAAAATGTGATAATAGTGTAAGAGACATAGTCAAATAATATATCAAAAATAACAAAAGGTAAATAGTAAATAACAAAGAGTCCAAACGGTCATAGTATAGTGTGTTGAAAATATAGAGAACAAGAGGTCAAATTGAAAATTATGAAAATATCATGAAGGAAGTCAACATATGAAAAAGGTTATTGTATACACCAGTATGTGGAACAAATCATAGTCATAGTCATATATTTAATTAAAAAAGAGTCAGTGTAGAATGTCCGAACATTTATTTATAAGGAATCATTTTGTAAACTTTCATTGTTATGCGGATGATACTCAACTATATTTATCAATCAAGCCTGATGAAATTAATCATCTAAATAAAATTCAAGACTGCCTTAAGGACTTAAAAACGTGGATGACCTTAAACTTTTTGATGTTAAACACGACCAAAACTGAAGTTATTGTACTTGGCCCGAAGAATCTACGAAACAAATTATCTAAAGATATACTAACTATGGATGGCATTAATTTGGCCTCCAGTGAGACTGTAAGGAATCTTGGTGTTATATTTGATCAGGATGTATCCTTTATCCGCTCCCTAGAGAACACAGGATAGAATTTAAAATTCTTCTTCTCGCCTACAAAGCCCTTAATGGGCAGGCGCCATCTTACCTTAAAGAACTCATTATACCCTACTGGCCTGCTAGGGCATTGCGTTCCAATAATGCAGGGTTGTTGGTTGTTCCTAGAGTCTCTAAAAGTACAATGGGAGCCAGAGCCTTTTCTTATCAAGCTCCACATTTGTGGAATCAGCTTCCAGTTTGTGTTCGGGCGGCAGACACCCTATCCGTTTTTAAGAGTGCGCTTAAGACCTTCCTTTTTGATAAAGCTTATAGTTAGGGCTGATTAGATTCAGCCCCTAGTTTTGCTGATATAGGCTTAGTTTGTCGGGGGACATCTTCTTCCTTCTCTCTGTCTGTACCTGTGTACTCTCATGTTCCGATTAACCCAGCTTCTCCACATGTCTTTCTTTTTGGTGTCTATATACGCCGGGATCCGGAGTCATGGATGATCCTGCGGTCCTGTGTCCTGGATCGCGAGCCCTGGATCGCGAGTCGTGGCTGTGGTCCTGGATCATCGGTCCTGATGGATATCCTCGTGGATTCATCTTCCTATTATACACACATGCATTTCCAAACATTTGGACTACCTATGTTGCAAATGTATTATCTTTTCAATTTACACACGGCATCTATTGCACGTCTGTCCGTCTTGGGAGAGGTATCCCTCCTCTGTTGCTCTCCCTGAGGTTTCTCCCATTTCCCCTTAAAACTGTGGGTTTTCCCCGGAAGTTTTTCCTTGTACGATGTGAGGGTCTAAGGACAGAGGGTCTAAGGACCGAGGGTCTGAGGACAGAGGGTGTCGTATTGTCATACTGATATTCTGTACACACTGTGAAGACCACTGAGACAAATGTAACATTTGTGATATTGGGCTATATAAATAAACATTGATTGATTGATTGATTTAAAAAGTACTAGTATAGTATGTCGTTAAGAATTATATTATATAGTTGGTCTGTAATGTCAGTATAGGATTTCTAAACATATTAAAGAAAGTCATAGTTTGTCTAAAAGATGTTGAAAAAGTCATGACATTGTGTGGAAATGGTTTTGAATAAATCATGTTAAAAAGTCAAATTGTATCAAGTGCATCAGACAACTCAAATGACTCCATTCAAACCATATTTCTAAATAAGTAAAGAATGGTCATAGTATGTTTAATAGTTTTGAATGGGGGCAGTTGAGGAAGTGATCCAAAATAAGGGCTCAAGAAACATATGCCTTGAAATATGAGCAATCATGTTAATAGCTACAGATAAAGTAAAGTACTACAACAACAACAACATAGGAGAGCTTATATTGTATGTTGTAAAAGCATGATGCAAAAATCAGGGAACCACATGCCCAAGGCATTCCTACATTCAGAACTCAGTACAACCATTCACTCATTTAATTATTATAATATGTTTGAATGTATCAACAACAAAAACAAAAAGTACTAGTATGGTATATCCAGGTATCATGGCTTATTTTCTTTAAGTGTTTGCGGTCGGGCATCTTGGATGTGTCTGGACATATCCAACTACTTGAAGCTTGGAACTGATGACTGACAGTGACCACATGTTTGGTGGTCACGGGTGTTTTCTAACAACATATAACATTGGGGTCTGATCATTACCTTAGCTCTGACCTAGCTTTTATTTCTGGGGTGTTTTTATATTCACACCTTACCTTTCAGTATTTAGCCAACGTTGCATAGCGTATTTAAGTTAAAGGCTTGAAAGCGATAGCTGTAAATGAGGTTGCATACCTCAAAGTGTGTCTAAAAGTATCTTGGTGAGAGAAAAAAGCCAAAATCTGCCAAGTGTCAGTAAATAAGTGCTAAAATCACAAACGTGCCTCTTACAGTCAGTCTTTAAGAAAATAAATGTGTTCCAAAGTGATTGACATTCTACCAGTTGTAAAGTTTTACAAACTGTATCTAAAAGTATCTTGGTAGCAGAAAATAAGTCATCAAAGAGTACATTGATTAACTGGATGGTGTTACTTAAATCAAAAACTGCCTCAGTTTCAGAGTCACATTCTTAAACAACATCTATTTAGACAAAGTATTTCATTTGTCTAGTTTCAACTTTTTGCATACAAACGTGTATCTTACATTTCCTTTGTGAGAGAATTCTCTCTCTCTCTCTCTCTCTCTCTCTCTCTCTCTCTCTCTCTCTCTCTCTCTCTCTCTCTCTCTCTCTCTCTCTCTCTCTCTCTCTCTCATACTACTTTATATATTTCTACTTTCTACAGTTCTCATTCATAACACTCAGTTTTCGATGTCTCACTATGGATGCGCCTCAACGCGTATATGCAAACAGAAGCATCAATCTCATTACGCCAATCCTGATTGGCTGGTGATCTTGACGTCTACGTCAGGGAATCCACCCACCCTTTAAGTAGCTTGCGCTACGACGCAGCGTCATTCAAACACCTCTTCTCGCTTCAGAGCACATCTCGAATATCAGTAGCCGGGCTAGCTTAACGGTCCACAGACTGAACCCAAGCTAACATTCGGTCGACGGGCGCTTGCCGGTTACTTTTTTGCTTTGCAGAAGAATTGAACAAATATTAACACACCAGTTAATATTGTAATCTGCCTCGCCGTTTTGTCTTTCGAAATAACGGTAAGGTTTAATTTTTTCTTCAAACAGTAACATACCTGTTGCTAGTTTATCCCTCCGCGCCGACACCACGGCGAGCGGGGACGGACTCTTCTCTCCCTCACACAAGAGGAGACGGAGATAAGAAAGATATTAACACACCAGTTAATATTTTTTGGAGAAAAATCTACCCCCTCGTTTTTTCCTTTCGGAATAACGATAAGGTTGGATTTTTTTTCCCGGTAACATACCTGTTACTAGCTTGTCCCTCCGTGCCGACACCCCGGCAAACGAGGATGGACCCTTCTCTCCCTCACACCAGAGGAGTCGGAGGCTCGGGGGCTCGGCTCTGCGGTTGCGGGTCTAGGATCTCGGGCACGGACTCGCACCAGGTCTGCTCGTCCTGCCTTGGGCTGGAACACGCCCAGGAAGCTATCGATACCCCCGGTTCGTGCGGGCATTGTGCCCGCTTCACCATCAAGAGCCTCCGCCGACGGCTAGCGCACCAAGCTAGCCTGTCGGGACAGGAGCCCTTCATGTCCGTTGATTCGCCGGCCGGCAATCGGGACATGGTGGCGACCGCCGCGGAGATTGAGCCCCGCGCCGTGTCAGGCTGGGGCCCGGTGGCGGCAAGAGCCGCGAGAGCGGAGCCCCGCGCTGTGTCAAGCTGGGGCTCCCAGCTGGACCTCACCGTGGTTCCACCCGCGGAGGATGTCCTACAGCTGGATTATATGGAGGAGGATGAAGAGGATGCCTCTGAGTTCCTCTTGGATGAGCACGAAGATGACATGCATATTTCTTCGACGTGAGGCATTGCAGAGGCGCCGGGCAAGAAGTGGACCGGTCAGAGCATCCGGCCCACCCCCAAAATAAACTAATTTTGCAGACCCTATCCCTCCGTAGTCTTTCAAGTAGGAGGAGAAATGCCAGCGTTCTCCTCCGGTTTACAGGCACTGTGTAATTATATATATAGAATAATTATTATGATGAATGCATTTTTTTTTTACCACTAAAATACAGCAACACATCTTTGATTCATGTCGTTTATAACTGGAATATTATTATTAATATAACTTTGTCTGTACAAAGTAGCCTGTCCAGGAAATATGCCCAAATCAACAGAAACTGCGAGCCGGCAGGCAAGACGCTCCGATTCTGAAACGCGCCCGCTAGGGTTTGACGCCGGAGGAGGCCGGACCAAAACCGCGGCGCAGCCGTAACACGACGCAGACGGACCCGGTGGAATCTAGGGGTTAGCATGTGGGACCGGACAGCTTTGATCGACAGTGCGATTCTAGAGTCTGTGGGGGCCCCTCAAGCCAGCTTTCATCACCACCAGTGGCACCCCAACACACTCTTCTCCCCCCCCCCCCAGAGCGGAGCAAGGCAACGGAACTTAACGTGCGCTATGCATCGGGCCGCCTTGAGGGGGTTTCCCCACACGTCGTTGCAGTAAATTAAAGGGTGTTTCATGTTGTCGTTGCTGTGGACCTTCTTAATACCTTGGAAAATGCCGTTTAATACTTTTTAATACTTTTTAATAGCCTTAATTTTCGCTAAATTGATTTATCAACTTTTAATACTTTTTAAGACCCGGCGGACACCCTGGTTCATCTCATACAATTTCAACACAGCGCTCACCAACCAGACTGCCTTTTGAAAAGGGAGAATTAAAAATTAAACAGCCAGCTGGACAAAAAACGATTGAAGTTTGTGTACTGCGTCTCTTAAGCAGTCAAGAGATCAATAATTACTCATGCAAGATTTTGATTAGTTTTCAGAACCATCAGTCGTGTGATTAATCTTTTCACGGAGCCTGATTCCAATGCATGAAGGATGGAGCAGACAGAGAACACTTTGCTTTTGAGAAGCGACATCAGTTTTCCTCATCAGACATTCCTGGAGCTGCAGTCGTGTCACAGATGTGTTCAGCAGAGACGGAACCAAAGGGGCCAAAGGTGAATATGAGGGCGGTAGATACTGAGTTTGTGTCCTCAGAAAATGTGAACATGTGACTATTAGGTGTGTTTTTGCAACCTTTAGTGACTTTAAAACCTCTTTTCTGAATAATCTTCTTCTCCTTGCTTCAGTTTCATCAACAGATGTGAAACATGTGATTCAGGGCACGAGAGACAAACACATGTGTTGACATGGATAACAGTAACTGTATCCCTCTTTCTCCTGGGACCTGGTCTTCACCTTGCCCCTCCTCTTCCTCACTGTGAAAGACATGACCTGCAAATTCCTTGGCCGCGCCTGGATGAAAATAATAGAGCATCACAAGTGAAAGTCAGACTTGAAGATACGAGTTTGCTGTTTTAGTATTGAACTTCTTATTAAAACTTTAAATCAATTTCCTCTTTTTTTATTCTATACACTCATTTGACTGCGCCTATGTTTCCAAAATGGAAGTCCTTCTTCTAGTTGGTTGAAGATTCAGGTGTGTTATACTAGTAGTCGCTAATAAAACCTCAAACGTCTAGCTTGCAGCATAGACAAGGAACAAGTCAGATAGCAACATACTACTACATACTACTACACAACTAACTACTTTTTTTAACGGCTTTAGACAACAGAACAACAACACTGCACTGATGTCATTAAATGCTAATATATTGTTGACAAAAATCAGCAGAATTCTTTCTACTTCCATTATCTTCCACCTTCTCTTGCCAGAGGTGTTTTGAACAACATTATGTCCTGTCCATGACGTTACGTCTGTACCCTTTTTTTAAAACCTAACCATGTATTTTCTTAACTAGTCGTTTCACAAAGTTAAACACTTTGCGTTTTACCACGTGTGATCTGCGGTTGGTTTGAAATGTATTGATACAAAACACCGATGCAGAAACATTAAGTTCCAAAAGAAATCCTGCCCATTGGGTTCAAATGTATGACTACAAGTTGACTTAAAGGTTTGGAATGAATTGAAATGAAACATTTTGAGTTGTGAGTCACTAAATCTTACGGCCAAAATGAAAACCATTTGTTCTTAGACAGTATGATTAAGAACAAATGTAAAATAGCTTCCAAAATGAACGCTGCCACAGAAGTTTGGTGAGTTCACTTCATCCTAACTCATCCTGACTCGAGATGAAAAACAAATGTCTCTGATTGCTCACAGCTCTTAATGTTTCCAATCGTTTCCCTCTTAGTCTTCTGAAGACACGTGTACACGTTAGTTCTATTCAAGCATAACCTGACCCTTGATGTTGTTCCAATATTGTGTAAAGAAAGTACAAACGATCAGGTGTATTGAGTAATGTGCCTTTGTTTAGTTAAAAGCCTCTCGAGGGGTCAGTATGAAAGTACTAGAACTGTAATAAAATGTTATGACGAGGAGTAAAACAATGTCACTTATAATAACAGTTCATCCATACAGCGGTTACGTTTCATGGCCAGGTCAGAAGCTTTTGTTTTACTCATTGTATGTCATAACTTATGACTCAAAGCTTGTAGTTATCTGTCATGGCAGAACAGTTTGAGTTTTCACAGTATTTTCATATAAGCGAATCTTATAAAATGCAGCAAAGACTTAGACACAACTGCTCTGACAGTTTGAAATGGCATCAAATCAAACATGATGAACACTTTTTCAATATACTGTACATATCATACCTGGATTCTACTCCCAGCATCACAGACTAACTTAAGTAACAGATGTATTTATAAGCCTAAAAACAAAAGGCTTTGTGTGTATCGAAGAATCATGATTAAAGGGCCCATGTCATGCTGTTCCGGTTAGGACCCGTCCCCTTGTGTGTTATGAAGGTTTTTCTGCAGAGTCAACAACCCTCAAAGTCCACCCTGTAGGGAGTACAACTCTAACACAGTCTATGTTGCTCCAGAACGCCTCGTTGGAGATTTCTCATTTTCCATTGTTTACTTCCTGGGTACAGTGACGTGTGAACACCCGGAGGCCACACCCTCTGCCAGCCTTTCACGAAACAAAGCTTCATGCCGGATATGTACAGCGTAGGGCACTGAAGAACGATGCTGTTCCTACTTTGTTTGGACCAGCGGGAGATTCGGGTACACAACCTGTAAGTATTCATGGCTCGTCTGGTCTTCAACCTTCCTAAATTCTCCCACACCAGCAGAAACACGTGGGTTTGCTATCCTGGCTCCAAGATGGTGGAATGAGCTCCCATTGACATCAGGACAGCAGAAAGCTTACACACCTTCCGGACTGAAAACTCATCTCTTTCGACTCCACTTCGAGGATAGAACTATTAACAAAGCACTTATATACTAACAAAGGACTGGCTTATCTAAAGCCAGTTGAGTAGCACTTGAAATGTTAGGCTCTATGAAACCTGCTGTACTTTATGATTCTGTTTTCTTCAAGGTTGTGTCTTCCTGGTTGAACGCACTTATTGTAAGTCGCTTTGGATAAAAGCGTAAGCTAAATGTAATGTGATGTAATGTTTGTGTATTTACGATGTTTAAAACAAACAAGGTATCTACCACGACTGTTTAAATGGGTAAACGTTTTTCGGGCTAGGTTGTGATGGTGGAGAAATGCTCTCCTCAGACCCATGCTCACAGCGTTAGAAACCTTTTACTCAATATACTAATATTCTCTTGTTCTCGCTGTATCGCCGACCCGGAATCCTGGCCGCTCCTCGCAGCAACGAGCCTCGCAACGTCCCGACCAATCAGAGCACAGTGGGCTCACAGGGGGGGGGGGGGCAGGAGCTCCAACAAGCCGTGCAGGACAGAGAGTGAGTACACAGACTCTACAGAGATGCTGTGAGAAACCAATGTGAGTTTGGAACATTGAACATTGAACAATGTGAATCTGTTCGAGTCGACCTCAACGATGGAACTATGATGAGTAGAAATAACATGGGACCTTTAAAAGAACATGTGTTTCCAAGAGCGACTAGTGTATGAGACACAACAACGTGCAACATGATAATGGTTACAGGGTGCATTTCTTGCAAAATGTTTTTTTACTTTGTCTCGGAATCCTCTTTCTTTAAATGCTGCTGAGTGGATTCAATCTTTCATGTGGGGCAAGACACAATGTCCCATTCACTGTAGCAGCCTCTTTGAGGCACAGCTCTTTAATATCCCCCCCCCCACTCCCCAAACTATAAAACTTGAGTCGGAGACGATTCCCAATGGGCAGTTCTTTCAGCAGGAGTGTGTGTGTGTTGGCCTGACTGTCGGGGCGTTGGGTTTGCATTTGCTGCCAAGGGCTTCAGGGGAACTGTAAACAACTGGATCTGAGGGGGAGGAAGAAGAGTTGAATGTTGGCTAAACCAAAACAGGGTTTCTGATCCCCTCATTGTCATCTGAAGAGATGACAATGAGGGGATCAGAAACACTGACTTTAAAGAAACAACTGTACTAAAAAAACCTTAACCAATTAGAAACCATATCCTGTATGTATGCTCAGTGTTAGCAGACTCATTGTGCAGTCAGCAGTCATTTTAAAAAGGAAACCTGACAATGTACCAATATGTAAACTATTGTTTTATAAAGCAAAGTAATGTCCTTGACATATATATTTTCCTGTACAAATATTTGGTCGAGAAAGTTAGTTGAAATCCCTATCACTAACCTAGTGAACACATACGTTATCCTCTAGAATGGTGCAGTGATGTTGTCTTTTTTACTCCGACCCGAAGGTTAGCATTGCAGGGCTCCCTCGAAGATCTGAGTACCGTACGTTTCGGACTATAAGCCGCGACTTTTTCCCCCATTTTTTTTGTACAGCTAACGGCCACTAGGGAACCTCCTAAATCTATGGGTTTTACAGGTAAAATTAACCACCTTTAACGCTATGGGCTCCAGCAGGAAAAGCTGGAGGCCGGAAAAGAGTGAGACAGGTCGCGCGCCAAAGTAAAAGTGGAACCGAGAGACAGAACGAGAGCAAGACAGACGGACAATGTAGCTGCTGCAGCTTATATGCAGGTGCGCTTTATAGTCCGAAAAGTACGGTACATTTCCCACCTCTGGTTAAAGGTGGACTTACTTGTGTTTTTCTTTCCAATCACATGTGTAAAGCTTTACTTTATCTGTTTGACTGCAGAATTATCAAATAAAAGCTTTCTTTTAAAGGAAACATAGCGTGTAACTGTATAATACTTAGGGGCAAATAAGGGGAAGAGACTACATATCATGTAACTAAATAATAATTTCATGAAAGGGGGGTTAACAAGGTTAATAAGTGCAGCATATTCAAAACTTATTTTTCATTGTACCTCCACGTAATACTAGAGACCATGACTAATATAATTCCAATATACCGAGTACACAGTATACCAGAAACACAAGCACTAGGTCAAAAAGCTGAAACACTTACAATCCACTTTGACATTTTTTGTTTGTTTGTAGCCTTGATTGAACCAGGTGAAGCCCCTTGAGATCAAAATATCTCTTCTTCAAGGTGACCTGCAGGACATTAGTTACACATGTAACATCAAAACAACAGAACAACAATAAGGACGACAACATAATGTACAGGGTACAGTTTACAAACTCTATTTACAGTGACAGGTACCGTGAGTGTCAGACAGCATGTCACCCAGCCAAGTTTCAGAGTGATGCAGGGGAACCAAAGTGCTCAGTTTTAAACAGGTGTGCAGACTATTCCAACTTAGTGGAGCTGCACATCTAACAGCTTTCTTCCCTAAGACAGTCCTAGCACTTGGCACATTTAATAAAACAACATCACGAGATCTCAGGCAATACGTACTTTCAATTCGTCGAGAGATCAGAGAGCAGATATAAAAAGGTAGTTTACCTAACATGGCTTTATAGATGAACATGTACCAGTGACTGAGCCTCCGTACAGTTAGTGAAGGCAGACCTGCCTCGGCATACAGGGTACAGTGATGAGTAAGTGCTTTACAGTACTTTGTAACACATCTCACAGCACTGTGATACGCAGCATCTAACTTGACCAGGCAATGGGCAGGTGCATTCATATAGACCAGATCACCAGAGTCCAGCACAGGTCAAAGGTCACAGAGCCTTTTCCTGGCCTCAAGCGAGAAACAGGACTTGTTTCTGTAGAAGAAACCTAGAGTAACCCTCAGCTTTTTAAGTAGGTTATTGTCATGAAGTTTAATAGAGCGACAATCATCAAGCCAGATACCAAGGTATTTGTAACAGGCAACCACTTCAAGTTTTGTTCCTTGCGTAGTTACAATATCAAAAACAGACTCTGGTATCTTTTTTGCTTTTGAAAAGAGCATTACCTTGGTTTGATCCACATTTAAAAGAAGCTTTAGTTCAGAGAGCTGAGTCTGAAAAATGTTAAAAACAGCCTGTAATTTAACACCAGCCTCCTGAATGGAGGGACCGGCACAGCACATCACGGTGTCATCCGCATACAAATGTAAAGTAGCTTCATCCACATTTTCACCTAAACTATTGATGTAGATGGAGAATAAAAGTGGTCCTAAAACAGAACCTTGTGCAGCACACGCCCGGTGGAAGCAGGCCAAGCCCGAAGCGTGGATCCACTCCGTCTCTCCGCGACGACTCCGGGGTAAAAACCCTCTCCAGTACAGCCTCTACAGGTGGGAGCAGGCCTCCGTAGATCGCAGATCGCAGGCAGCAAACAGGTGTGTGTGTTTCTCTCTCCTCAGGTGTGGGTGTTTCTCTCTCTCAGGTATGTGTGTTTCTCTCTCTTTGGGTCAGGTGCGGTTCAGTGACTATCTGTGGAACAGCCAGACTGCCTCATTGACTTAGTAAGTTTAGAGAGCGTGGGAGAGCTGCTTTATTAAAAGCTGTCTGGTGATGTCAGGCACAAGGCAGAAGCAACAGTTACGGCCCCTACACACGGCGGCGTGCGTTGCCGCTTCAACGCTTCTACCCCATTCAAAGTGAATGGGGTGACGTCACGATTCGCCGAACTGCATTGTGGGAGCAAAGCGTAGCTTCTCTCGAGGTGCTCGCTGCAAAAGTAGAGCAATGTTCTACTTTTGCCGCCTCGACGGAGGCGTCAGCCAATCAAATCCCTCGTATGCAAATCTGACAGTACAAGCAGTAGCCAATCAAACCGGGTGTATGTTGGGAGAGCCAGACCGCAGTTATTTCCCATATGTCAACAAAAGGAGGAGAAAATGATCGTGGCGGTAGGGAACATACAGGGATACAAACCGGAGGAGCCAGGCATGAGGGAGGTGGCAAAGACAGTGGGGGAAACTGGTAGGTTTTCGCTTGTTTGAGGAGTTTATATCCAGTGTATTTCGTTTGAATGGACAGCTAGCAAGCATAGACAGTATATTTAGCAAGCATGGATGTAGCATGAATGCTTTGCTTTGTATGTCCGGGGCATTCATGTGATTGGTTGTTGGTCGGGTTGCTCGCGTTGACTCCCCAAGCTCAAGACACGCCCACCGCCAAGCGGCAACGCACGCCGCCGTGTGTAGGGGCCGTTAGTCTCCGACCCCATCAGAGACTAGATAAAAAGTACAACAAGTCTTCAATTAATTTTCTCCCAATAATAAACAAGCTGAGGGACAAGTGGGACGATTTGATCTCTCCTTTGTAAGCCTCCAGCAGGTGGTGTTGTTAGAAATAGTGTGCTCTGAGTATTCCAAAGACCCAGCTGCGGAAGCTATACTGCAGTGTGGAGCTCATTGTCATGCTGTTCTTCTAAAAACTGCACCGCCATCTGCTTCTAGTCCGCCTCTGAGCTTCCAGTTGTTTCTGGTGTTCGGGAAAGATAATCTTTAGGACGTTTTGAGGCCACACTTCAAATTATTACTGTGCTATTGACTCTTTTCCTAATCTGCTCCTGGGGCCAAGGCTATAAGAGGTACATTCATGAGCCCTTGGCTCCAGGAGTTCTTTGGCTTTCATCATCTGCTGTTAGAGCGGGGCTTTTCTTTGATTGTTAGAAGTCAGTGTGCCCTTGCATCGACAACAGGGGAATTAACAACATCACGTTCAAGAACGATTGTCGAACCTCAGATTGAGGAGGAACAATGCGGATTCCGTCCTGGTCGTGGAACGACGGATCAGCTTTTTACTCTCGCAAGGATACTGGAGGGGGCCAGGGAGTACGCTTATCCGGTCTACATGTGTTTTGTAGACTTGGAGAAGGCGTATGACCGAGTTCCCAGGGAGTTACTGTGGGAGGTGCTGCGGGAGTATGGGGTGAGGGGGGTCTCTACTCAGGGCCATCCAATCTCTGTACTCCCAAAGCGAGAGCTGTGTCCGGGTCCTCAGCAGTAAGTCGGACCCATTTCCGGTGAGGGTTGGCCTCCGCCAGGGCTGCGCTTTGTCACCAATCCTGTTTGTAATATACATGGATCGGATTTCGAGGCGTAGTCGTGGGGGAGGGGGTCTGCAGTTCGGTGGACTAAGGATTGCACCACTGCTTTTTGCAGATGATGTGGTTCTGATGGCTTCATCGGTCTGCGACCTTCAGCACTCACTGGATCGGTTCACAACCGAGTGTGAAGCGGCTGGGATGAGGATCAGCACCTCCAAATCTGAGGCCATGGTTCTCATCAGGAAACCGATGGACTGTCCACTCCAAGTAGGGAATGAGTCCTTACCCCAAGTGAAGGAGTTCAAGTATCTCGGGGTCTTGTTCTCAAGTGAGGGAACAATGGAGCGTGAGATGGGCCGGAGAATCGGAGCAGTGGGAGCGGTACTGCAGTCGCTTTACGAAAAAAGAGCTGAGCCAGAAGGCAAAGCTCTCTGTCTACCGGGCCATTTCATTCCTACCCTCACCTATAGTCATGACCGAAAGAACGAGATCGCGGATACAAGCGGCCGAAATGGGGTTTTTCTGCAGGGTGGCTGGTGTCTCCCTTATGCTGCGTTCAGACCGGACGCGATGCGATGTTTGGGTGCGGCGCGATTACATGTAAAGTAAATGCAGAGACGCGGACAGATGCGAATTCGCTCCGACGGCGAGCATGAAGCGGTGGACGCGGCGCGAATCACGCGATTGAACTGTGCCGCGTCAAACGCGAGAGTTCAATTTTTTCAACTCGAGCGTCAAATTCACGTGACGCGTTCTCGCGGAAGCCAATCAGCGGTGAGGATCTCAGCCTGCCGTTACTGACGATCAACCAGAAAACATCAGCCATTAGCTGTTAGCAGTTAGCACACAGAGCTCACAGCTCCTCATATCTGTTCAGAAACTGGACAGAAGTTAAACAAGTACAAACCACAGACTGTCTGTGTCATGGCGAATACAGTCGCTGGTTTATTTATGTCCGTAGGCCGTTATTATGAGTGTGGAGTGAGCATATACAACGTTAGCTTAGCCTGGTCGACCCAATCTCCATTCAGAAAACAAGCATTTTAAAAGGTTTTTCGCCTGCCGTCTGTCTGCAGACTTGTCAAGCATTAATTCATGGTTTTTACTAACCGGTATCAGTATGTTGGTACTTCGGCATCATTTAGAAACGTGTATTACAATTTAATCACGGTAAAATATGTTCATTTTGTTGTAGTTAGCTCCCGAGCCAGCGCGTCTTGTTTGAATGATGCGAGTAAACACAGCTGGCAGCCGCGGTGAAACTCGAGCGATTAGAGCGAAGCGAATATTCGCATCGCGTCCGGTGTGAACGTAGCATTAGGGATAAGGTGAGAAGTTCAGTCATCCGGGAGGGACTCGGAGTTGAACCGCTCCTCCTTCGCGTCGAAAGGAGCCAGTTGAGGTAGTTCAGGCACCTAGTTAGGATGCCACCTGGGCGCCTCCCTAGGGAGGTGTTCCAGGCACGTCCAGCTGGGAAGAGACCAAGGGGTAGACCTAGGACCAGGTGGAGGGATTATATCTCTTCGCTGGCCTGGGATCGCCTTGGGATCCCCCAGTCAGAGCTGGTTGATGTGGCCAGGGAAAAGAAAGTTTGGGGCTCTCTGCTGGAACTGCTACCCCCGCGACCCGACCACAGATAAGCGGGAGAAGATGGATGGATGGATGGACGGACGGACGTTCAAGAACCATGAATGTATAAAGAGAACTGGATACAGTGTTGGAGACAGGACCCCGTTCATTCCTATGAAAATCCCTTATTCAAAAATGTTGCTGACTTCCAGACCAGGGAACTGGAAGTTTTCAAAACAAACTAATTTCCGGGTTTTAGGACTTGTTCCTGCACCACTCTAGGGTCTAATACTTTCTTTGTCAGGCAAGTCTCGGCACGCCTCCCCAGTGAATACTATCACTAAGCCTTGGCCAGTGAATCTCTGCTGAGTGTTCAATCTGTTTGAAAGTTGCTCAGTGGCGCATGAAGCCAAAAAGTTCTGCCTCTCGAGAGCATAGGTACCATATCTGGGCCCATATATTCCTGAAGCCATGAATGGATTTGCCTCTAGAGCATTTTACAACTTTTAGACACTAATTATTTAAATAAGGGCTATACAAGTGTTTTAAATCCACTGATTTAAAGACGTCTCTTTGCCCAATGTATGTTAGTGGGAAAAAGTATTTTGGGCCCAATGATATCACTGACTGACACAGAAGTTGTAGCCACAACGAAAATGTGCTTCAACGTCCGGCAAACTTCCTTGGGGCTTGTCAATAAAATTGGTCCTATTCCCCTGCCTCTGTTGATGAACTTTTTTGCAAGTGTGTCCTCAGCAAAGCCCATTTTGTGAGAGTCAGGGTTAGTATCTAGCCATTTCATTTGGTCTCACTAATTCCCCTGCAGTCTTTTAGGGGTTAGCGTCAGGGGCGAATCATTTTATTGACTTGAAAATGGTCGTATTGCTTCCTCTAAGAAACAAAACTCTGTTCCACTGCGTACGAACGGCTGGAATGCGGCAAAAACAACTTAACTTCACATGACGGCAGCACTGATCAAGTCTGTTCAAAGTTTATTTTCCATTGACCACAGCCAGTGTTTATTTCCTGTCTGTCTTCTTCTGTTGATTTCTCTGACTTCCATCGCTCTGTCTTTTTACCTCTTTCCTTCTCTCCCTTAATACACCAAAGCAACAGTCATTATTTTTCCTAGCAGTGGTGTGTTATTGAGTATTAATGACCTCTAAAATTTCCAAATTGATCATTATTGAGTATACAACTAAGCCGTTTCACAAAGTTACTTTTATTTATTATTGTTCTCCAGTTCTGAAACTCCAGAAGCCTATAAAGCATTCCCCTCACACGAGGTTAAATTGTTAACATAGGTTCAGGAGCATGGCCACGCCTAAAACTCCGCCTCAAACCACGGCCACCCCTATTTATATCCGGCAAAACTTCCAGCCAATGCTTGTCTCCATCCTCTCAAGGATCGACAGGCAGACCGTGATTCTCGCCGCGCGTCGTCACGGTTCAAACTAACTAAAACGCTACCACAAGAACATTTGACTCACCATGAATCCCGAACTGCTGATCATCTCGCCGGAGTCAGATGAAGATCTCTTCGACATCGGCTACCCGCCGCAGTCGGATTTAAGCCAAGCATCCGAACGGAGCCGCGTGCGCTCGGCAATCGGTGTGCCACACACCAGCCGCCACCGCTCCCACTCAAGCTCCCCCAACGAGACACCTCCAACTCCAGACAGGTCCCAGGCTTCGTCTACTCCACCAGCGAGGGCAAACAACCGGGGCCACAACAGCCACAGCCAGCTCCAATCTCCCCACCAACAGCAGCCTGCCTCATTCGCAGCCCCCGGCCACTCGCAGCGGCACACTCGACACGCCTCTCGGACAGAGCCCGAACTACGGAGGTGGACAGTCACTCAACTCCAACGTTTCCTGAGAGAAAATGGCATCCACTTTCGCCGAAACGACAACAAGGCTAGACTGTTCAATCTCTACAAAGCCTACAGCAGCACAACGGGTCGTGATGTCACAGACCTTTCTCTCATCCCTGTGCCCACAGGCTTCACAAAATCCCCTTGCACATACATCCCTCCATCCCTTCTTTTTCTCTACCTTCAGCGGCCCACAGCAACCTAGCTCCCGCTTACCTTCCTCCTTCAGAGGCTAACCCCGTAGCAACAGCGCCCCACCCAGTAACCCAAGGGGCCATGCTACACGCTAACCAGTTAGCCGACTCTTACCCAGTACCTTCTTTCCCAACTGGTCTATCCTTTCCCCTTCCCCCTCCCCTACCCCATCCCTTCCCCAACACCCAAATGTTTTTCCTCCCTGTGCAACCAGCTACACTCTAGCCACAGCAACACAACCCATCCATTCAGCCTCCTCAGTCTACCACCCTTCCCCCGTGTCCCCCGTCTTGCGCCAGCAGATT
The DNA here is from genome assembly GCF_902827115.2 of Pseudochaenichthys georgianus. Taxonomy (NCBI): domain Eukaryota; kingdom Metazoa; phylum Chordata; class Actinopteri; order Perciformes; family Channichthyidae; genus Pseudochaenichthys; species Pseudochaenichthys georgianus. The sequence goes on along the minus strand of NC_047520.1, from coordinate 20,873,521 downwards.
CTCCTGGGTAACTACGTAGACCTGGCTCAGCTACTACAGCCATCAATCACCGACACTAGCCAGCCCAGGGAAATACAGTCCAATTTCGGTTTAGTCCAGCTGTAAAATCCATCACCTACGAGGTCCAAGAACTTAACCCCCTCAGAGTTCGCCCTAGCTTTCTCCCTTTACCGCGACGTCATATGCTCAGTCTACCCCACACGCAGAACCGAGTTAGACGAGTATCTTCGCATAGAGCTCGACATGGCCTTACGCTTCGGAGGCTCAGGGTTTTACACCTACCATGTCCACTTCGCTAGCCAAGCCGCCGGCCGCATCAAGCAGTTCAACCAGGGAACATACTGGGGCGCTCTGGACTCCAAGCTTTACTGCCGCATTTTTGCAGCACGCGCATCCCTCTCTTTCCAAGTATGCGGAGCCCCCTCCCACCCGGCCTCAGCATGCATAGTCAGCGCCCCACCACCCGAGCCACCCCGCTCACTCCCCTTTCCATCAAGAGGCAACGCCTCAACCTTCAACCGGCTATCAACCGCCGCACCCCCACCTCCCATCATCCCCAAGGCCGCAAACAAACGACCATCAGTCAATGCCCCCGTTTCAAAGGGCGTCGACACACGCGGAAGGCCATTACTCTACCAGGGAGGCAGGATGGTGTGTAACAATATCAACGACCTAGGCTGCGCTCTTTCTAGCTGCCGCCTCATGCACATCTGCTCTTTCTGCGGTGGCGCTCATGCCAGGAGCACCTGCCCTCACAACCCAACTACACCAACAGATTGACTAGCACGGCACCTTAGCACACCCGTCAAGGTAAGTAATCTCGCCACCGCCTTAGCAAATCATCCAGATAGACAGTTTGTTTACTTTCTCACCAGTGGCTTCTCCCACGGTTTCCACCCAGGCATAGCAATACTGCCTGACACATCTCATATCTGCCGCAACCTCCAGTCCGCCTTAAAAGAACCTCACACCGTCGACACCTAACTAGCCAAAGAAGTCAAAGAAGGGTTCATGATAGGCCCATTCGATAGTCCCCCCTTTCCAGTGTTCCGCATCAGTCCAATAGGCATAGCTACTAGGAAATACTCCGGGAAAAAGAGGCTCATAATAGACCTGTCTTCTCCACACGGCTCAGCCATCCCGAGCATCAACAGCGTCATTCCAAGCCCAGACTTTTCAATGCAATACGCAAACATCGACCACGCCATCACCCTCATCCGCTTCGCAGGCCGCGGAGCATGGCTCTCTAAGGCAGACATCACCAGTGTATTCAAGATCTTGCCTATTCACCCAGATTTCTGGCGTTTCTCGGAGTGTACTGGATGGGAGCCTATTACTTCTGAGTACGCCTCACATTCGGATGCAGAAGCAGTCCCAAAATCTTCGATTCCCTTTCAGAAGCTCTGTGCTGGATCTTGACAAATAACCACAGACTCCCCTACGTGCTCCATCTCCTTGATGACTTTCTCATCGTCACTCCACCATCCTCACACCACCCCCCCCCCCCACACACCCCCCACCCCCCACACCACGGGCTGAGCACACTCATACAAACATTTTCAGACCTTGGCATCCCTCTGTCTGAAGAGAAAACCTCAGGGCCTAAAACCTCCATCGAGTTTCTAGGCATCACCCTGGACTCGATGTCTTTCCAGGCTTCTCTGCCAAGTAAGTACAGCGCATCACTCTCCTCCTGTCAAATGACTTGCAGGCAGACAGATGCATGAAACGACAGCTGCTAGCCCTCCTCGGCCACCTAAATTACGCCATCCGCATAATACCTCAAGCAAAACCCTTCTTGTCCAACCTGCTGAACAGAGCGGCGTCAGTCCCCTCCATCCTCGATCGACTAGTTCTCGACGACGCATGCAAAATAGAAATGCACCTTTGGCAGATCCTTAACAAAGGCCGATCTCGCTCCCTAGCCATCATGCAGTTCCTCCGCAGACTCACCTTAATCTCCACCCAACACCAGTTCATCCTCAAAGCAGCACACATCCCACGTCATGAGAACGGCATCGCTGACTCTCTGTCTCGTCTCCAATTTCAGAAATTCAGAAACTTGGCCCCAGAGGCGGCTCTCCATCCCATACCAGTCCCACCGTTTTCAGCCACCACATTCAACTAAACCCACAACTGGAACTACTCTCACACGCTTCACAGGAATCCATCCTCAACAGCCTCGCCCCAAGCACCCTGTCAGCCTATCTCACCGGCTGGAATTGCTTTAAGGCATATCACGGAGCATACCAGCTACCATTCCCCACTCTGGACGTTATATCCGTCTGCAATTTCATTACTCACGCTCACTCCATCCGTAAGTGCCGGACATCCACGATTCAGACATACTTGGCCGGAATTAACTTCTTCATTAAAATAGCCAGCGGCCAACCATGTCCTTCCACGTCCCATAGCCACGTCACAATGCTCATCAAAGGCTTACGTAAGCAGGAACCCTCCCTCACAGCCAAACGACTGCCACTCACTTCTGACCTTCTCAGCCTCTGCATCCGTTCCATACGCTCAGGATACTTATCAGCAATGGTCGACCTTACCCTAGAATGCATGTTCCTGCTAGCATTCTTCGGCTTCCTGCGATGCTCCGAATTCGCACCCACTTCATCTGCCTACAACCCTCACCACCACCCCAGCCTATCCGACATATCCCTGCACACAAACGACTCGCTCATATTCACACTCAGAAGGAGTAAAACAGATCAGCTGGGAATTTCTTTCCCCATCCACATCTTCCGCCTGAACTCGTATCTCAGCCCATACGAGCCACTAACCAAATACCTCAGTGCAAGGTACGCCGCAAACGCAACGCCTCAACACCTCAACACCCACTCTTTCTCACCGAAACAGGGAAAATGGCCACACGTTTCTGGTTCCAGAAACACTTCCACAACGTCTTGCTTATTTCGGGGATACGCTCAGAACACTATTCGAGCCATTCCTTCCGCATCGGTGCAGCGTCCACAGCAGCGAGACTAGGCATTTCCGACCAAACCATCCAGGTCCTGGGCCGCTGGTCATCCCTAGCTTACCTCAACGATCTCAGACGGGCACACGCTCAACTCAGTTCCATTTAATCCGACTCTTTTGGGGGCCCGTAATCAGCCCACGCAGAATTATGCCGGAGACGGAACCCCCACTCTGAGTCTCCCATTGCACGGACCACAGCTCGTCCTCCCAGACCATCCCTTCACCCCCTCACATCATTTACATGTTACCTCAATAAACTTACAAAACATCACATTGTTGTGGCGTGGTTCCTGCTAGTGAAATCCATAATAATATGAAAGAAGTATGGGGGGGGGGGGTTGTTGATCAGAGTTTGAAAGCTAGAATAGCTTAATCACTTTGCAGAAAGTCATGTTGTGTAAAACAAACTCTTTTTCATTTGGTATAAACCAGAGGTGTCCAAACTTTTTTCACCGAGGGCCGCATACAGGAAATGATAAGAAGGGCTGGGCCACTCACTACAGGTTTATTACATCATAAGTTCTGTTATAAGTTGGAAAAGTCCATCCAATGTAGGTCAATCATTATTGATACTTGAAAATGCTTTAAGAAAAAAACAGCTCTCCAGAGGGTTTCATTTGTTGTGTTGGCAGCTCTTTCCTTAAAACGGGAGATTGCTGATAATAAGAGGACATATGGATATTTCAAGGTTATTGCGCTTTTTGTTATCGATTTGTTTGAACATGTTTTCAACTTTAATTGACTGAATTTATTTGAAAATTGGGCCTATTAACACCACTGTGTAATATATTTGAACATATATATTTAAGAAGTACAATATAGACAAGCAGAAGTTTATTATACTTAAGTCATCATACTTTTTTAATTTGCTGAGTGAGGGCCGATTAAAAAATGGTCCGCGGGCCGCATTTTGCCCCTGGGCCGAGTTTAGACACCCCCGGTATAAACTGTCATGATCTTAGTTTTTGTGTTGTGTTTTAATGTATGTTGTCTTCTCTGGTTTTACTCCCCGTCTCTTCGTTGTCCTGCCTGACTGATTGTATGCTTGTGTTGTGTCTGCCCTCCCCAGCTGTGTTCGTCAGTTTGTGACTTACGTGATACTGTTTCTCGGTCACGATCTGTTGTTTCCCTGAACGGCCGAATGTTGTGTCAAGGTCAGGGGTGGACTGGGACAAAAATGCAGCCCTGGCATTTTCTGTCCAGACCAGCCCACTACATTATCAGCGGACACTACATAGAAGTCCACTAATCTCGCGGCATCTTCTCTCATGCATACTACAAAGGAGTCATATTCCTTGATAGCAGTTAACAAATAAAGCATTTAACTATGAACTCAAGGACTAAAATTGACAGCTATAGCAATCAATCAATCAATCAATCAATCAATCAATCAATCAATCAATCAATCAATCAATCAATCAATCTTTATTCATTATAGTGTCAAATCACATGTCATGACTAGGGGTGGGACAAGACTAACGGGAAGAACCCTTATGCTACCCTTTCAGTTTTTGGTCTGTGAAAATCTTTTGGTGTAAGCCCAGTATTAGTTAAAACCAGACTCAGATAATAATAACAAAAAAATATCCTGACAAATAATCTAAATAGAAACATATTACAGACAGTAGCAGCATTAGAGCTGAAACTCACTCACTCACTCAACGGTGACTCAGTCATTATGAAACCATAAATAGAGAATTGAAGAAAAAAAAATATATATATATATAGCTGTGTGAAAAGTCTAAGACATGGGTTACAGGTCTGAATAGATATGCATTCTCATATACGTGTATGTGCACAAGTATGTATTGCTCTACTTCCTCGTCCGCAGCCAGCCAGCTCCACTCCTCACCAAATTCGTGACCTGCAAGAAACAGCAAACATAACTTGTACTCAGTATCTGTGTATTGACAAATATATGTAGCCATGTAGCATTTTTGTGACGTAGTGACACTTAGTGAACAAATGTATCCGTCATGAAGGATGACTTAAGTCTCAAAAGAGCCCTAAGGCCTACCTGCATAACTGTTAATTGAACTTAAAAGATATGCAGATGTTTGAAATTAAAACCATCAATATGAAAATCTTCAGCCAGGAAATAATCATAATCTAACCTTTTGTTTCAATCTGAGACAAAACAAGTTGCATAATAAACTCACAAAGTCAAGACAAAGCTCTCAGATATGATGGATGACTCAAGCATCATCGAAGAACTTCTAGCAGGCCAGGAAAACCTGTTTGACAGGAGATAATGGTAGCAGAGAATATAAAGAGACATTTATGAATTACCAATTGTCATTTTATCACACATATAGTATGTTTCTTCACATAAACCTTTAAACATACACATATTGCATTCCTCTCACCACATGAAATTAGCTCAGGAACCCAAAAGTGGCCCAGTGAATGATGGAGGAGACAAAGCAGGTCCTCAAAAGGGGATAGAGGGAAAACAACTCCTTAGGCTCTTATATATAGGGTGGTCAACCTAAAAGAGACATGGAAACATTATTAAGTCTCTCATCATCACAAATCAAGTATGAATTCATATAACATTATAAGACACATGACATACTCAACAAATCATAGACTTCTCAGTAGCCAAAAAGTGGTGAAGTGGAGCAAATCCTTGAAAATGGACGGAGGGGGAACAACTCCTCAAGCTCTCACATGTCAAGTGGTCAACCTGAGAGGGAATTGGATACATTATTAAGTCACAAATTAAGTATGATTTCATAAAACATAAAACATTATAAACTCACCATACTAGAGGAGACTCAACAGCCAAACTTTGGTGCAGTGCAGGCAGAGAGAGAGCAAGTCCTCGAACATGGACGGAGGGGGAACAACTCCTCAAGCTCTCACATGTCAAGTGGTCAACCTGAGAGGGAATTGGATACATTATTAAGTCTGAAAAATAAATAAAATGTTTTCCTCTGTCCTGCACCTAGAGTTGAACACTTTTGAGATGTAAAAACTTTCAAAACTTTTTTAAAATGATGAAGTATGAATTAATACAACATTAAAAAATACATGATAAACTTATCAAATTCTAACAGTGTGTCCCAAATGAGAGAACAAGTCCACAAATAGAACAGAGGAGAACAACCTGTAATGGAGAATAATTGATAATTTAGTGTACATGATCACACCATTAAGGATCAACACATAAGCACAATAAAACTTCTGAAAAGCATCATTAAAATGACAAATAATGAATTACTACATCCATAATGTGTGATGTGTGATAATAACAATAATATTAAATATTTCTCACCTTATCAGTGGAGCAGCTTTTTAAGCAGCTCACTCTTCTCTGCAAGTCTGTCAATCACAGAGTCAGAGTCCAAGGCCATGAGGATGTCTTTCTCTGTGGCCATCAACATAAATGCCTCCAATCTATCAGATGAGAGGCTGCTTCTGAGTCTGTTTTTAATAAACTTCAAAATTGAAAATGTGCGCTCACAAGCCACCTGTGTGAGGGATAATGTAAGCAGGTATTTATAAGCAAGGCCTAGGACAGGGTATGCATCTGTTAGCATGTTGAATCGGCGAAGTATCTGGTAGCAGCACAGAGGGCATTCTTTGCAGGAGCAACAGCTTATGGGAGTTATCTCAACCTCTTCTGTGTTGTCCTCCTCACCACCTGATCCATATTCTACTGTTCTTGCTTTGTACTCTGCCAATGGGGATGCCTTCAGCCTGTTCCACTGGAGTGCAAAACTTTTCAACTCGGCCTGCATATTTTCCTTGGTTGCCCTGCTGTCAAATCCTTGCAAGCACTTGCTTAAGTCTTGAAGGGCAGACTGGGGAAGAGCACTGGTGCAGAGCTGAGGGAAGTTTCTGGGATCCAGACATGCCAAGTCAGCATATAGATTGCCGTGTGTTAAAAAGCGCCTATGAATGGCTTCAATTGCTGTGTCCATGATCCGGTTATGCACATTCACCTCATAGGATTTGTCTGCATCATCCAGGGTCTCATCCTGAGCCATCTCTCCAGGCAAGACTTTCTTCATCCTCCTCCTCTTTTGTGGCAGTGTGGCCTCCACTTCAATGTCCGTGTCATCTCTCTCTTGGATTTCTGTGTTTGTCCAGTTGACAAATGTGTCTGCTGCTTTTTTTACAGAATCAAAATCTCTTCCCAAGCTTTTCAGCGTATCCTGTGTCGATGCCACCATTCTGTGAGCAGAGAGGATGTCCAATCCTGCCGTCTGAAGGTATTTAGACAATGGAGAGGTATGTTCAAATATGCGGAGGAAGATTTGAGCCGTCAAGATCGTCTCATACTTGAGCAATGACTCTGCATATCCTCTGGCCATGACACGGGTACATGGTTTCACTGTTGCCTGTTTCTGTATCGCTGATAATGTCAACAGCACATCAATGTACAGACCATCTTCGGGTTTTCCAAAGGAGCCAAACACCTTCTTCAGGGCCTCATGCTTGGCCCACCAGCGTGTCTCGCCAATAGGAGCAAGGCGTCTACGTCTCTTGTTTCGGCCTGACTCTTCCCACACATTCATCCTTTTATATGACTCTTTGATGAATACCGCAATGCCATTGAGGAGCGCAAACAGGGACCCACACTCAATAACAATCTGGGTTGTGTTTGCAAGCACCAGATTTAGTACATGTGCGTAGCACCATACATGCACCTGGTTTGGAGATTGTGCAGACAACAGTGAGGAGAATCCTTTGTATTGGCCTTGCATGTTTGATGCCCCATCAGTCGCATTTCCAATGCACATGGTCTTGCTGAGGCCCATCTTGTCCAGAACTTCTGACAGCATGTTGACAAAGGCCTGTCCAGTGGATGAACTGCACTTCAGCACTGCAACAAGCCTCTCATGAACAACATCAGTAACATACCTCATAATTATAGAGCATTGATCCTGAGAGGTGATGTCCTGCGTTGTGTCCAGCTGCACTGAAAACATTCCTGCTTTCTTGATATCACTGGAGATGTTTTCTTGAATCAGATGGTGAATTGCATCTATCACTGAGTTGACTGTGGTTTTGGAGAGTAACGTTACAAGGGAGCCTCTGCCTCTCGTGCCACCAGACAAATGCAACTTGTTGCTGTTCTCAATGCAGCTGTCCAGGTGCTCTTTTAAACAGAAATCATACTTCCCCAGTAGAAGTATGAGTTCCAAGAAATTACCATGATCAACTGTGTGGTCTTCCAGAGTATATGCTGCCTCATTTTCTGACCTCCTGTATGCAAGCCCCCTCTTCCCAAGAACCTTGATGACATCTATGATGCGCTCCAAAACCTGCCGTCTCTTTCTGACCTGCTCTCTGTGCGCCGACATCTGACTGCCACCAAACACACTGCTGATATCAGCACTGGCGGATTTCAAGAGGTAAGCTTCAGCACAGTTTCTGTGTGCACTGCTTCTCTCATGCTCCTCTGTGCGCTGATGTATATGCCTCCAATCTGACATTCCACTGATGAACAGACTGCTATCAGTTCTCTTACCGAATGCCATACAGATGAAACAAAACAGCATGTGACGCTCTGGACAGTACGTCAGCCACCTTCTACTGATGCCGTCTCTACTACAGAACACTTTCTGCACCACTGGATTGCTACTTTTTTGCTGAGCATGGTAATTTAAAAATGACTGGAGATTATTCTGATCAGGTTGTGAAAAAAAATCAGTTATTTGACTGGCACACTCATAGCTCTCAACAGCTGTTTCCCTCTCAGGTGATCCTGTCTTTGGGCTGACATACTCCTCACTCTCTACAACCTTTTCCCTCTCAGGTGATCCTGTCTTTGGGCTGCCTGAATTGGTCTGGCTCTCTCCCTGAACTGACCAGCTGGACTTGCCCTGAACCTGTCTGGGCTGGACATAGGGAAAGCATATATCATTGGATGGGGAAATAACTCAAAACCACAGAATAATGTACAAGATAAAAGATTAGTTCATATTGAACGAAACGTTCGTGAGTGTAACAACACTAGTGGCTTTGCCATGTTTTCATTATGACACTTACTAGTGTTTTCCAATGCAAAAAAGTCAGATCTTTGTGACAATACCTGAAAATGCTCAAGACAGCACTCTACACAGCCATTTGAAAACTACAGTAAAAGTAACACATTTACACAGAAATTAAAGTTACACACAAATTATGAAATAGTTATCACCTCAGTAAACAATAAATGAATTGAAAGATTACAATAAATACAATGGCAAATATTGCAAATTAAACTAATTATTTCCTATAGGTTTACTTGTATTTTGTGATAAAATTCAAAGTATCTCATCTGTATTTACAATATAGCTTGATTCTGCATCTCTACTTACAGCTCGTTGGTCCATGTGAACGTTTACTGTTGCTATGGCAACAAGAGACCGCTGACGTTAGCAGCTCTTAGCTAGCCTAGCTAAATCATCTGAACAATAATATTAATAACCCATAATATCACAATTCAGCATATTTAAACAAAATCAACCACAACTACCAACATTCACAGCCCTTCAACTCTGGGCTAATATGTTGTCACAAGTAGGACTATGCAGTTAATTAGGTCACATCACATTTTTTGGACATGTCTCAAAAATGTAGCCTAGCCAGCCCCTGGCTAACGTTACTTACCATGTATGCCTCCACTCGCTCGTCTCCTTGCGCAGCAGCACCTGCTGGGGTGGTGACCCCGGCACCAAATAGGTCCGTCAATTTAGAATATTTAGTAGCCTCCACCTCCAGAGACTTCAGCTTTTTAAGTCGCAGTTTTTCAGCACCACACCCGGGCGTTTCTTCCGCTTATCCATTTTCAGCTCAGCACAGCAGCAGCCCGTCCCGCGACTCCCGCCAATGCTGCCATGAGGTCCCGCCCCACCCTGGTTTGTGTTGTGATTGACAGCGCTGTCAGGGCTCTCTGAGCCTGTCAGCCCATGATTGATTGACAATGACAAACAATCGACCAATAATATGTGTCGATGCTGGCAACACACTGCTAGCCCTCTGTAGCCAATTGGCCGGCCCAGTTGGAGGGAATTTAGAGGAAAAAAAGAAAAGAAAAAAAAAACAGACAGGACCGGCCCACATTGGGTCAACGGCCCACCGGGACGATGCCCGGTATGCCAGATGGCCAGTCCACCCCTGGTCAAGGTCAATGTTGAGGAAGCAAGGCATTGTGGGACAGCATTTTCTCCTTACCTTTCGTAAAGGAAGGTCCAGTGTTTCCTGAACTAAAGGAGGTTATTAATTATATATAAATGAATATGAATTCAACCCAGGTTTCCTGTCTGTTTCTGAACTTCACACCCCTGGTTGCTGCTACCTGTGTTCTTCTCGTCATCTCTGTGTTTTCTTAGACTTTGATTTGTATTGCCTTCTCGATCCCTCTGTGTTTTTGTATTTTTATCAGTTTTAGTTGAATAAAGCTTGTTTTTGGTTTTTGTCTCCCTCTTTTTACTGGGTCTGGGTCCAACCTGTTGCTTAAGCCATAACATAAACACTAATGTTTTACTATATGGCTCTTCATTCTGCCTTATAACGTTTCTTCTTTGGACTCTTGATGGTATGATCCGTGCTGTGAAGAATGCAGAGACATTTTAAACATTGTTATTTGGTACCTGACAGCCCAAGCATCTTATTTCCAGCATACAGAGTCAACCCTTTCAGCCCTGCACAATGTTTTCCTGAACCTACGGTTGACTTATGGTAATGTGGGGCTTACGATAGATTGGAATGAATCCAACAAAGGCGCGCTCAACTGTGAGAATTCACAGGCATTCATAAAACCCGATGGCTGATGGGAAGTAGATGTATGGTGCTCTGTGAACAAGATAGTAGGTCAGCCTTAAATGACAGCCGTCTGGGGTAGAGCGAGTATGGAGCCAAGTCTCTTCTGGAGGTAATTGAATCCTGAACATTGTGCTTCTCTGTGCCTGAGAGGTGATAATGGTGTCAACACTTTCTCTTAATCATGGTGTTGACATGCAGCTAGTTTGAATGACTTTGTAGACTGCAGGGTAGCGTGTGGATTCACTCCAGGTGGAACTGAAGTCTGATTTAAGAGTGGCGGAGTGAAAGTAAGGCAAGGCAAGGCAAGGCAAGTTTATTTATAGAGCACTTTTCAACGCAAGGCAATTCAAAGTGCTTTACAAAAAAAAAAAAAATGAAAGACATTAAGCATTAAAAAAGAAAAGCTAATCAAATAAACATTAAGAAAAAAATACATGGATAAAAGTTACAGTGCAGTCTAAAATATAAATAGTTCAATTAAACATTACAAGAAAAAGTACATGGATAAAAGTTACAGTGCAGTTTAAGATATGAATAGTTCAAGATTTAGTACATGATTTACCTCTGAATTGTAGTGGGGTAGAAGTACAAAGTAGCATAACATGTAAATACAAAACTGCTAGGTATGACCCTGAATCACAAAATTATCTTAATCCAAACAAATTGATAATATTGTCAAATCGCCAATTTTGCCACTAGATATCACCAGACAGGATTTAAATGCATTGGTTCAAACACAACATGCAATAGAAGGAGCTAATACTGGTGCTAATGGGGATCCTAATAACAAAATAAGAATCATTTCATAATTCTTAGAAATAACTCCAGGTTAAAGCAAAAGTCAGCAGAACATTACAAGGGGTATAAAGCCCCCTAATAACAGTGCTGATACTTCAGGTATCGATCAGCGTACTTGCCACGCGGTCAGGCGTCGAGGTCACACACATTGAAGGACCTCTGACTGTGTGGAGGTCCTTCGAGGTGCTGCTGGTTATTCTCTTCAGCTGAGTCCGAAGATGTGAAAGGGGAATTGCTGTTGAGCGCATCCTGCTGCTCTTACACTGCCGAGGATCAACCATTTAGTGGTTTTTCAGCAACTCTGTTCACATATAACTTGATGAAATGCATGAAAAGTGTACATGTAAACTGCCACAGGTTTTTTTGCTACAATCTAACGGCCATGGGGGTTATTGATGGCAAAAAGGTGTGTCACTTTAAACGTAGCTGCCGAAAATAAATGAGGGAATTTAGGAATGGCTTTATTCCTTTCCTTTTGTCAAGGATGGTCCAGTGCTAAAGGAGATGATTCAAGAAGTATGGAATGCAGCCTTAGGGAGAGTTCTAACAGCCACTAACCCTAACCCTACATCTCCTGGTCATCTTTCTCAGTCAGGAACCATTCTATGCAAAAAGAAAAACTCTCGACCTGAACCATGGGCATGCCAGAGTATTTGCAACCGGCACAACAGCTGCCTTTATATATTTATATATCATTTTATTTTGTATTCCTGTTTTATTTAGTCGTTGGTATTAAGTGTGTTTTTGAATCACAACGCATGTGTAACTCTGGTTATTACCTGGGAAGGAGGGGATGGTGTTTTTAATTGTTTTAATGTGCATGCATATATTGCACACATCCATGTAAATATATTTAACAATCCTGACTCAAATATGTTCTTTTGATGCATTTCTTGTTTTAACAGTTACTTGGATAATTGTAATTGTGTCTTTAATGTTATTATCCTTGTGTGAATCTGTACCGTCCTGCTTCCAGATGTCACCCTGTTGCTGCTTTGGATTCATAAAGGATTACTAAAGGTCCATCTTATCTTATAGTGTTTATAGTAAACAATCCGCCCCCGGATGTGTGATCGTATGGGATTCAGAAACATGTGATGCTTCTGGTGTCGACTGTTCGACTCTTTGTTCTCTGAGCAGAACATTGAGAGGGAACATAGCAGAGATTTGAGAGAACGCCGCGGCATGAAGCCCATTGATCGGTGATATTAAGTGCATCAGAAGACACGTGCAGGGGCGGCTTTGAAAAGCAGAAATGACGTATGTGGGGGTTTAGAGAAGATGGAGAAAAAATAATGAAGAAAGGAGGATGTGTTGTCAGCAGATGGATAAAGCATCCAACTGCATTTCTTCTAAAAGACCACTAATTAAAAAAACATGCAGAATGACTGAGTCTCCACAAAGCTTGAAGCTGTGTGTGTGTGTGGACAGAGACACATGATATCTATCTGGTCTTCTGTGTGTGTCCCCGGACAGAGACACATGATATCTATCTGGTCTTCTGTGTGTGTCCCCGGACAGAGACACATGATATCTATCTGGTCTTCTGTGTGTGTCCCCGGACAGAGACACATGATATCTATCTGGTCTTCTGTGTGTGTCCCCGGACAGAGACACATGATATCTATCTGGTCTTCTGTGTGTGTCCCCGGACAGAGACACATGATATCTATCTGGTCTTCTGTGTGTGTCCCCGGACAGAGACACATGATATCTATCTGGTCTTCTGTGTGTGTCCCCGGACAGAGACACATGATATCTATCTGGTCTTCTGTGTGTGTCCCCGGACAGAGACACATGATATCTATCTGGTCTTCTGTGTGTGTGTGTCCGGACAGAGACACATGATATCTATCTGGTCTTCTGTGTGTGTCCCCGGACAGAGACACATGATATCTATCTGGTCTTCTGTGTGTGTGTCCCCGGACAGAGACACATGATGTCTATCTGGTCTTCTGTGTGTCCCCCCGGACAGAGACACATGATATCTATCTGGTCTTCTGTGTGTGTCCCCGGACAGAGACACATGATATCTATCTGGTCTTCTGTGTGTCCCCGGACAGAGACACATGATATCTACCTGGTCTTCTGTGTGTGTGGACAGAGACACATGATATCTGTCTGGTCTTCTGTGTCCCCGGACAGAGACACATGATATCTATCTGGTCTTCTGTGTGTCCCCGGACAGAGACACATGATATATATATATATCTGGTCTTCTGTCTGTGTCCCCAGACAGAGACACATGATATCTATATGGTCTTCTGTGTGTGTGGACAGAGACACATGATATCTATCTGGTCTTCTGTGTGTGTGGACAGAGACACATGATATATATATCTTGTCTTCTCTGTGTGTGTCCCCGGACAGAGACACATGATATCTATCTGGTCTTCTGTGTGTCCCCGGACAGAGACACATGATATCTACCTGGTCTTCTGTGTGTGTCCGGACAGAGACACATGATATCTATCTGGTCTTCTGTGTGTGTCCCCGGACAGAGACACATGATATCTACCTGGTCTTCTGTGTGTGTGGACAGAGAGACATGATATCTACCTGGTCTTCTGTGTGTGTCCGGACAGAGACACATGATATCTACCTGGTCTTCTGTGTGTGTGGACAGAGAGACATGATATCTATCTGGTCTTGTGTGTGTCCGGACAGAGACACATGATATCTATCTGGTCTTCTGTGTGTGTCCCCGGACAGAGAGACATGATATCTATCTGGTCTTCTGTGTGTGTCCCCGGACAGAGAGACATGATATCTATCTGGTCTTCTGTGTGTGTCCAGTGGAAATAAAGACAGCCAGTGCTGTTTGAACAAGAGCCAAAGCATTATCTGTCCAGTATGTGTACATGTATTCTCCCATGAGGCCTGAGCATACAAAAGAGTCTCATTCCAAAGTTATACACACACATTGTACTGCCACTGTTTTGTTCTTTGTTCTTCGTTAGCAAAGCCATCCAATAGGACTGGGAATAGAAAAAGATTTCCACAAATACCAACGGTTTTTGTCTTTCACTTTCCACATGGTGTCCTCTTTAACCATTTGCCTGATGTAGTCTGCTGCTGTCTGAACACAGTGCTATGCAAGCCAAGATCTAAGGAATACTCATTGTGGATCCATACACCGCTGAAAATAGTCCCCTTACATGCATTACACGTACAGCTCTTTGTGTCTGGTTGGTTTAAACGACAATGACCTGCTGTTTCAGCAAAATACTGAGCATTTCAAATAACAAAAACGATATGTGTTTGTTTTTAGATGGGATATTAAGATACATGAGATCTTGACGCTTGGGAAACCTATTTTGAACTATTTACCAGGATCAGGAAATGTTGTGTGAAAAATAAGCCAGAAATGCTTAAAAGTGTTCTGTTAGTTGGTGATTTTTAAATAATGTTATGTTTCTAAAACAAAGTAATATCTATTTATTGAAACAAAATCATCCATCTTTTGCAGCTGCTTAAAAACCTTGTGAGATGTACAAACATCACTGAGACACAACTCAAAATAAGATGCTTTCAAGAGTCTTTGCCTTAACAAGATACGTCATATGCAGTGTCTCAAACCCAGAGCCTGTATCGCTACTTCTTATGTTACTATGTCTTATATCCAGTGTGAAGAGATTCTGACTAGAGGCCAGACAAATATACTTGGCAAGATTTCGAGTTACAGTGAGTGCAAGTGTGTAGCGTAGCTCTGAATCGACATTCCACCAGAGGAGAGTTATTACCCCCCCCTGTCAGAGCCTAGACAGCGAATACCAACACTAATGGTCCACGCCACATGAAAGTGAGTATGAACTGAGAAGAGCGATATGGTTGCTCATATGAAACATGGACAATGTCCAGGACAACCAGGGAAACACCATCTGCCGGTGAAAACTATGTGACAGGATGAAAGGCTCCAGAGCAACTCGTAGACCTTGAGGGGAAATTGCTTTGTCAATATAGCTGATTATGATTTTCCACAGGAAATGGGGTTTGGAGATTGAAGTGGCTAATTTGCAGGCTTTATGCACCAAGTGAGTCTGTTCGTAAAAGCTGTGAATGCGCTCGACTAGACACGGTTATACATTCCAATCAGAGAAGGCACCCATAGGGAGAAGTGCTGAGCAGTCCCAGTGACTTTGTGATATGTGTTCTGCTTGATGGCTACAGCTTTAATACTGACAGAAAATAAATGATTTGTGTTTTGAATGATATCATTGGTCAGGTTTAACAGTTGATGCAGTCCAGACTCCCCTAAAGTCAAGTTGATGAGTCGTTTCATTTGCATTAAATCTGCATCTGAAGTAGTTTAGCTCTTCTAGCAGCGTTTTGTGAATGGCAAAGGGATTTTCATCCATGGGCGTCATGACGTTGACATTTGAAGTAATAGCAACAAATCCCAAAAGCATTTGAATAGGTTGATGAGGTGTTTGTTTTTATGGCGATCCTCCAATTTCTCATTCCACACGATTATCAAATCAAAACGTTATTTTGTTCAAAGTTAATGACCAAATACCATTCCATCGCTCTCAGCCGCATGACATCAGCAAATATGAGCGTTGTTACTGCGAGCATGTTAGCATGTCAAGTAAAGTCTCACAGAGCATGACTATCGACTTGTTTTTCCTGAATGCAAAAACAAAGAAAACAATGTCACATGTCGACATTGTGGATGTCACCTCTAACATTAATAAATCAGAATTCCCTTAGAGAGAAGGAAAGCTTGGAATGCCAGTAACATTCCCAGTCACCTTAAAACATCTCAAAAGTAGTACTCCTGGAAACAGTTTCGTGTTGAACAGAATCCTAATCAGGCTTCAGATATGACTGGGTGGGTGGCAGCTGAAGTTAGAAATGTGTTTGAGCTGAAGTTGAAATCATGTGGGCTGTTCTCACACTGTGGAGACACGGAGAGGCTGAGAGCTCTCGTTGTTCCCTGGAGACGGCGGAGAACAACAACGGGTTCTTTTTACCTGTGGTTAGTTTGATTGATGGTCAAAATACCTTTTGAAAGTTAGAAGGACCTAAACATGTGGTTGAGCCTCAGTAGGTGACAAAGAGGCTGCAGATATAGTCTGGTGCTATTTGGAAGTTGCTTTACATCGTGTTGTTACCAGCGGAGTAACGTAGTGAAGTACATTTACCCAATAACTGTACTTAAGTACCATTTTACGGTACTTGATACTTCTAAACCACTACATTTTGTTAGCGAATATTGTACTTTTTTACTCCACTACGTTTATTGGACAACATTAGTTACTAGTTACTTTACATATTTAGATCATTAGCTAACACAAAACAAAAAATCTACTAGATAATTATAGGTTCAATATCCAGCAGCCGTTTAGAAAGTACTTGAAATGTGCTTCCATTTTACCAGCTGTGATAAATACATGTATGCATCAATAGTCATACAGCCAATGGCTGAAGGGATCAGATAGGAGCAGGTGAAGTACTATGGGATTAGTTTTGTGTCATAAAGATAAAGCAACACTTTCTCAGAATCAAGCAAAACAAAACAAACAAAAATAAAAATATATAAGTTGCAAACAAATCATTTGTGTAATCATGTAAACTATAAGTATTTTTTCTTTGTTTTAACAGGTTTTTGTTTGCAGTTCTTGTTTCTTCTTTCTCAATGATCAGACTATTGCTCTCGCTGCAGCTCTCTCGTTTGCGCTCCCTCATTTTTTGTTATCGATTTTGACACAAACGTCCCAGGTGGGCGGGACTTTCAGGGGTGCGTCCCCATTGGCTACTCAGTATTTGAGTGACAGCTCACTACACCACAGATCATACAGTGCAACTCATGCAGCAAACTCCGGAGTCCACTCGGCCACGTTAGTGTCGGTGTCTCCTGGGGAGTTTCATGAACATATCGGACTGTTACTATTTTTTTTTTCAGAGACATGTTACATTTCAAAAGCATATAATGCTATGTTTAGGACAAACAATTAAAGACTGCTTTATTTAACAAATGTTACAATATAAAAGTGGAAGATTTGAATGAAATGACACTGAGCCAGAGATAACAGCAACGCCAGCGTGGATGAAGCTGGTGCTGGTGTCGTGCCCCCCCCCCCTCCTCCGTGCTGTCCCCTCAGAGGAAGTGGGAACACGGGATAAGACTCTGGACGCCACGCTGTCTCAATGATCCACACTGTTAATATGAGAGGAACATAAATGTTTTAGGAAATGAAACATATGAAGTTAACAAATAAAACACAGCTCAGGGACGGTAGGATTTCTTACAAAGTTAACTCGGCCTCCATTGATTTTCATATCAAATTAGCGTGTTAATAAAATAAGCTATCATGGCTTATACTTGCATATCTAAACAGAATCATGAGAGCCTGTTGGTAGAGTCAGGCACACGAGTCTGTTTGAGTGTGTGCGCCGGTGTCTGAACGCTCACTCACTGCTAGCTATGTAGCTAACTGTTAGGCTACTTAGCTTGCATTGTTATGGATCTAAAGGTAGCACAAGCTAACTTTCATAGCACAGCTTTACTTCTCACTTAACACAATAAAGAAACAGACCGTACAGCACAAACAACACACATGATCAATACTTGCATATATTTTCACTTGTCGTATTATACTAATTGAAATGCTGGTTCTTCTGCGGGTGTTCTATCCACGCTCAGCTACCGCACCGCAGCTGCCTGCACTGTACAATCGCTGGAGGACTGGGCTGTCACTCAAAAACTGAGTAGCCAATGGGGACGCACCCCTGAAAGTCCCGCCCACCTGGGATGTTTGTGTCAGAATCTCAAACAAAAAATGAGGGAGCGCAAAAGAGAGTGCTGCAGCGAGAGCAAAAGTCTGATCATTGAGAAAGAAGAAACAAGAACTGCAAACAAAAAGATGTGTTAAAACATAGAAAAAAGACTTATAGTTTACATGATTACACAAATGATTTGTTTGCAACTTAGTTGCTTAGTTCTCTTAAAGTCATAATTTTGCTTGATTCTGAGAAAGTGTTGCTTTATCTTTATGATACAAAACTAATCCCATAGGGTATTCCAGTCTGCCAGGGCTTTAAAATATGTGTGTCTACCCTCCAATTGTTTTTCTTCATTAAACACCGGAAGAGCGTCTGAGAGGCCTTCTTGCTGTTCACCTTACTAACTGGTCTCATGGTCCTTGGAGCGAGGGGCGGGGCCAAACTCACGGAAGTGATTTCAAAACAAAAGCCCTCGTTTGCTAAAATCACACTGAGTCACTGCAGTATCCTGCTGAAGGACCGGTGATTATTATAAACAAGGGAATTTAGCGATCAGGACGAAAATGGCCAAGACACACGTTGAGCCCAGAACATGGATGTTATTAAGGCTGTAAATATAATAAGCCTGTGTCTAAAGTGGAGAACGTTATTAGGAGATTTAGACTGTACAGCGGTTCTGCGCTGCGGCCACTCCGCGCCACTCGAGTCTGCTTTTTTAAATCAGCTGCTCTTCATTCCTGCATTGTTTGACGAGTGATACAAATATAATGTTACCATTAGTTCCTAATGAAATTGATACTGTTTGACTTTGTATTAGTTAGCCTACTACTTACAATAAATTCAGTGGCGGCGCCAGAGTATTTTTGTTGGGTAATCTATGGTAGGGCTAACCCAGGGTGCGAACTGGAGGGGAGCAGGGGGAGCTATAGCTCCGCTAGTGGTGACATGAGCTCCCCTGGGAACATGGTTTGTGAAATTTGGGGGGAGCTCTCTAAAATACTGATATGATGACCAAATAAATTCCATTTTGGGCATGTTTTTTTTTTCAAAGGTGTAAAATAAGTGAAATAAAATTATATTTAGAGTTTATGATTCATGAACAAAGTGTCGCCTGCTTGCACCGTGCACGCTGCCCGCAGCTCCACCCACTACCCACTCACTCACAAGCTCGTTTAGTTGGCACTGCATGTTTACCAGGCATTGTTGCTGCTGCTGACATGTCGAAAAGAAAAAAACAACTTAGGCAATTTCTTTAAAAAGACGGCTAAACAACCTGATCAAGAAGACCAACCGAATGTAGCTGGTGGTAGCACATCGTACGTTGTGACTGCTGCTACAACAGAACCGAGAGAGGAGGGAGCTAACGTCAGTGCTAGTGCTAACTTGACAGCTAACGTTAACTTGGGGGCTGAAGAGACACAAGAAGACGAGCCAAGAGAAGCTAACTTGATGACTACAACTACCATACAGTAGTAGAGATCGAAGGAGATGTGGAAGAAGATGATGATGATGCTGCTGATGACCACCCCACCTGTTCTTCCTCTTCCTCCTTGCCTGCTGCTCGAGATGGGGGGCGAAGTTGCTGCGGTGGTCCCGCGGCCGCCGGCTGGCTGGACCAGCCAACAGTGGAGTGAGTGGATCACATTTGAGTCATTTTAAGTTGATTTAATTAAACAGTCAAACGTTACATTGGTGGTCCGTGGATTATTTATTATCAAGTTGATTGAAGTTTGCGTAGCCCATACGTGCTCGGGAAATCTGTTGACATTTACATGATCCATCGGGACGTTTCATGTAAATGTAGACCTGTGGCACCACCCCGTGTGCAACAGATGTTCTCTTTATAATAATAGGCCTATGTCTGTGCTGTTACTATTAATGCACGGATCAGCATTTACCCCCCCCCCCGCAAAAAAAAAAAATCCCGGCTCCCCCGGAGATCGTGGTATAGTTCGCACACTGGGCTAACCCATACAGTGGTGGGGCTCAAATCAGTATTTGTAATGTAATTATTTACATGCACGCTATATCGCACCCCTTGACAGTGAAACGGACGTGTGAGGCTTTTATTAGTCACCTTTTATCAGCTAAATTACATCAAGAACAACAGGTGTGAGTTAAACAATACAATAGCCTATTCTGCTAATTCCACGTTGTTACAACATGCTACGCAGCGGCAGAAACAAGAAAAGTTGGCATATATAATTGACACGGAGAGAGAGAGTGAGGGAGAGAGACAGAGACACAGGTAAACAGAGAGAGACAGACACAGCACACAACAGGTGGCCTGTATCTCTATTGTCATACAAAACACTTTTTCAAATGACCCATTATTACAAAATATATTCAAAACTCACTCTTCACTCTTCAGGTGGGTCGTGTGACTCTGGCACCTGTTCGACTTGTACCTCAATGCGAGGGCGTTTAAGAACAAATCTATCCATCCGAAATATACAATTAATCCTAGAAGTTCTGCTGTCTGTCTGCAATTTACTCGGCGCGAGTTTGGGGACTTTTCACTGTGAACGTGACGAATCAGTAATGCATAACGCAGCAGACCCAACGTTTCGTTGCTTTGATTGGCTGTAGGTCTGTTCAAATTTCGGAGGCATTTTGATCTGACCGCGGCCGCGCTGATCTTATAACGCGAGAGAATTTCCACACCTCTAGTGCAGTGGTTCCCAAACTTTTTGTGCCCAAGGCACACCAAAGGACAAGTAAAAATCTCAAGGCACACCTATTGTGCAAAATAGCCCTTATAACACGTGTTATCATTCATATCATGTAAAATATCTGTAAATGTGCATAATTATTTACCAAATAAAAAAATAAAAACTATATTACTCATGAAATATTTATTAACAAAATATTTCAGAAATTAATTTGAAACTTTATCAAATTAGGCTTCATCAAAGCAGCAACACACTCATTTAAACCAGACAGAGAACGCCAACTCCAGAGATGGGGTCATTACTACAAAAATGTAATATATTACATATTACTTTTTTTTTAAAAGTAATATATTACACTACTTCGTTACTATCTACATAAAGTAACTCACCGAGCACGTGCGAACTGCGCATGCGTGAGTGGCAATAACTTTCCTTACCAGCAGGCGGCGGTAGTGTGTATTTGTCATTCAAACCAGGCAATAACCGGAAGACAGAGAAGAAGAACAGACTCCGTGATATAAACAAAAAAACATGTGTTCTTTGCAGGTGTTTGTTGAGGTTTTACGTGGTGTTTACAGCAGTGGATAACAGCTTCTGGTCTGGACACAGTTTGCATCTCACCGTCACATTCCTGTCTATTCTTCGGATGAACTCAAAATAATGGGCATACCCCCACAACTCGAAAGTTATCGCTGACTCAGCCATGTTTATGCAGCACTGCATGTGGAGATGTGGACGCGCAAGTCGCGCAGATTACGTACATATAAACCTACAAAGTACTGATACCCTATAGTAAATTAAAAAATAATTATTTTTGTGTCGTTGTATATCCCAATAATAACGTATGGTTGTCACAAAATCCCACGGCACACCCGGACTTGACTCACGGCACACCAGTGTGCCGCGGTACACCGTTTGGGAACCACTGCTCTAGTGTATAAAACTCCCCCACTACTTAGACTATTCCTTGCACCCCTCTAGCATAAGCCCGAATGGTCTCAACCAGCGTCAGTAACGTGCACTTGTTGTTACAAGCAGGATCAGTTTATGTGTTGTGGACACGACCGGTAGATTTTCGCAATCCGTGTTCTTAACATGCTTATTTTAACATAATTTGTCATGGTCGGGCTAAGGTAGGGCCAGTGGCGTTTCTATATGTACAAAAGTGGTGGGGCACAAAAAACTCAGATGTCTATATATAAGCTTCTGCAGAGAGGTTCATGGCTGGTGAGGCACTGGCACTGACTCTTCAGGTTTACAAATATATTAAATCAAAATATAATATTATTTTCAAAAGTTTTTTTTGT
Source organism: Pseudochaenichthys georgianus (assembly GCF_902827115.2). Classification (NCBI taxonomy): domain Eukaryota; kingdom Metazoa; phylum Chordata; class Actinopteri; order Perciformes; family Channichthyidae; genus Pseudochaenichthys; species Pseudochaenichthys georgianus. The sequence continues at coordinate 20,851,275 of NC_047520.1, read as the reverse complement.
CTGATGCTTCAATTACTTTTAAACAGACAGTTCAACAGAAGGATACGCACATTTTTTTAATTTTATCATTTAAATATTGAATTGTTCTCTCTTAGTAAGATCTCATTTTCAATAACATTGCGGTCTTACCTTGACTTGAAGATGAAGTCCATTTGCTTATCCCTCTGGACAAACAGCTATTACTTTTTTGTAAAAGTCCTCCTTATCTTCTTGTAGTTTCAAAAGTCTATCATAAATCTAATCTAATCATTAGATTTTTGATAAATGATAAAAGTAGGGTAGACATGTGGATATTATCCGGCTGAACAAAACGTACATTTATCTAACAGCTACGTTTCCCACAGATCTTACTTTGAGTTATTTTCTAAAATCCTATGGAGAAATCTCGTTGCTTTTTTGTGGAGGGAAGCCATGCGCAGCTTACTTCCTGGTTTTAGGACGCCTCACTGCAGCTCTCTCGTCTCCTCTTCACACACCACACTTTTCGCGGCACACGTACTTACAGCCAATCAGCTCTGAATTATGTGAGATGACGTATGGTGGGGATGGCAGCACTTTGCCCCTGTGGTCATTATTTTTTGCCACACACATTAAATAGGAAAATACTCTGAGCATGCGCAGTGTAGTTTTTGCAGTCACCGTTCACTTAGACAGTCAGAGGGAGGGGCAGGATCAGGTTTTGTCCCACATGGCTCTAAACAGCTCAATAGGCACACTGTAGACACTAATTAGAAGAACACATACTAAAACAGCAATGTACAGACGAATCAGATGATTAAACATGATCTTAAAATATATTTTATAATTTATTTTTTGCATTTTGTTGTAATCATTATTTTAATACTTTCTGCTGACACTAGGTGGGGCTGTGCCCCTAATGACCAGTCGCCACTGGGTAGGGCTAAGCCATTTCTTGGTATGGCTGTAGCCTACCCCAGCCATACCCTGGCGCCGCCACTGAATACATTGAAGTACTTTTACTGTGTACTCCTCTGTCAATGTCCCCTCCTGAGAACATAATGCATGTTTCTCTGCTATTTTGAATAAGCGTTAAAACCCTTCCTTATGAGACTGATATTGTAGGACAGAGTACTTTGAGAGGATGGTAGAGTGCACTCTGACACACTCTGTCACTCTGGTTGGCCTCTTGTGATGCTGCTGTCTTTTAATGATTATTCCTCAGCCGCTAGTTCCTCACAGATTCTTCAGCCTCCTCCTTCCATCAGTCCCAGTCAGCGCCTCCTGCACACGTCCAGTGCCTGACTCCATGATACTGTCCTGACGCTGTAAGGCTGACGCCCCATGACCACACAGTGCCAAGGACCTCATGTTATGTCTGTCATTAATCTTGTTGTAGCTGACATCCTCGTGGATTCATCTTCTCATTACAGACACATGCATTTCCTAACATTCGGTCTATATGCTGTAAAATGTATTATCTCTTGGATTTACACACGGCATCTATTGCAGTCTGTCCGTCCTGGAGAGGGATCCCTCCTCTGCTGCTCTCCCTGAGGTTTCTCCCATGTTCCCTTTAACTGTGGGTTTTCTCTGGAAGTGTTTCCTTGTACGATGTGAGGGTCTAAGGACAGAGGGTCTGAGGACAGAGGGTCTAAGGACAGAGGGTCTAAGGACAGAGGGTCTGAGGATAGAGGGTCTGAGGACAGAGGGTCTGAGGACAGAGGGTCTAAGGACAGAGGGTCTGAGGACAGAGGGTCTGAGGACAGAGGGTCTAAGGACAGAGGGTCTAAGGACATAGGGTCTGAGGACAGAGGGTCTGAGGACAGAGAGTCTAAGGACAGAGGGTCTGAGGACAGAGGGTCTGAGGACAGAGGGTCTGTGCTGTTGTATTTGCTGTAAAGTTTCTCTACTGTAGGCTATTTTTATTTTATGTACAGCACTTTGGCTCCACCAGACATCCTTTATAAATGTGCTATAACATGTGTGATTGTTTTTGTATTATTTGACTTTAACTTTAACTATATATTTATTTGTTGTTCCTTCCTTTTCTTTTCCCTTCACTATATCTGTAAAGCGTCTTTGAGCAGCTGTAAAAGCGCTAACAAATTAAATCTATTATTATTATTATATAAATAAAACTTGATTTGATTCATGTTACATCACCCATTATAACAGTTTGCTTTCCTTTCTCTCTTCTCTTAACTGATAGCCCTGTCTTTAAGTATACGCCAATGTGAAGTCCTTTTCCTGCTTCATTTGAAGGCTTCAAAACAGGCATTTCTACTGCATGTGTTTGGAGAAATCACACAATCAGTGGCCCAGAATTGTACTTTATAAACTATGAATCTTGTGGTGCTTGAAGAAATACACAATGGTTAAGCCGGCCAGGTTATATATATATATATATATATATATATCTGCCTTTTTTGGAGCCCTTTTTTTGCAATATTTATTAAAATGTCAGTAGTTATTTAACCAGTTATTGTCACGGTCCAAACTGTGTTCCTGTGTGTGGAGAGGGTGTGTTTTCCCTTGCAGGCTGCAGCCTGATTGCTCTCACCTGGCCGTCCGACTCAGCTGTCCCTCATCATCTAATCAGGACACAGCTTATCTACTCCAGTCTCCCAGCAACTCACCGCCAGATTGTTTTCTACATCAGTGTGCAATCCCTCGGCCATCGTCCACCAGAGCTTCCAGCCAACCTGCCTGTTTCTTCCTGCCTGCCTTGTAAATCAGTCCAGCCTCTCACTGCCTACCTCCACTCCGGACCTCCATATCACCAAACCTGCCTGAGTCTCCGAAGCAATACATTATTTAAACATCTTCAGTCCTTGCCTGCGCCTGGGTCCTGTTTAAAACATAATCCTAACAGTTATACCCCACGGCCCGGGAGCAACACGCAACATCTTGCAAGAAACAGCGTCTGAGGGCTTCTTCATATTTAACAAACTATGAATGTGTCATACCCACTTAACGGGAAGAAACTCAGCTATCAGACAATATTAACCGTTTTTAGCTAAACAAAACAAAAGGCTCTGAATTAGCCCTGAGCGAAAAAATGCTAACACACTTAGCACAGAACTCAAGGTAAAATACCCTTATTACTTATCGGATCTGCACAAAAAAGATATTGATTAGCAAGCTGAGATTCCACAGATTCCAGACATATAAGTATCATCACTGAGCGATCAGACATCACGGCCAAACGACAAGACACAACAACAAAGAAATGTGCTTTACGGAGCCAAAACGTCTTACCTTAGCTGTTGTTCTGATCAAAAGTTGTGTTCAATGGCATTGAAACGAGAAAACGCTGCTGAAGGTTAATCCATCATCATATGTATGGCAATAAACGTAGTTTTCTATAGAGTGCAACATAGCTTTCGGTTTGGGCAAACTGCGTGTGCATCACTCTCAATCCTCAATGGTAATGTTTCCATGGATTTAGGAACCCCCCTCGATTCTATTGGCTCTAACGGTCCAAAAGAGGTGTCAATCACCAAAATGACCAATGGGTTTGTTGGAGTCGGGAGGCCTGTTCATTTATTCCGGCAATTACTCAGACCTACTAATTAACCTAACGGAAGCTATTGAGTCTATGTAAGTTTACTGCCAGGCTCGGATCCACCTGGATCAGCTAGGTCCCAGTGGCGCCTCCAGAGATTGTTCATAGGGGTGGCCAAATGGGGGGGGGGGAATCTTGGAGTGGCCCACCAAAACCAAGCATTTAATTGTTGTAAAAGTATAGACTAGATGAAAACAATGGCAAAGAGAATCACCTCCTGATATACTTTGGTTTCTTATTTTACATGTTCTGATCCTATTTATTTGAACTGAATATAATACGGATAGTTAACATTTGACTTCAAACAACATTTAAAAGAACCTTGTTTTGTGTTCATGTGTTGGTGATTTATTGTTTTGTTTTTTATATATGCTAGTTAAAAAAGACAAATACAGCTTAATTTAAACGCGTTCCTTTATTGTAAGGCACAACATGTTCAGCATTCTCAACACATACAATACACAAAGCAACACAACATGTTCTTCAGTTACATTCTGTCTCCAGGTTATAAATAGTTTTTAGAACAAAGCTGTTTGTGTCACACTGGGATCAAAGATGATTGACTTTACTTTATTAAATCAAGTTTTAAAACATGACTATTTTATATCAACAGGACCCAAAACACAAGGGGTATAACATGGTAAATACATACTGTGATTGAACACAAACACACTATCTATTATTGACCTTTATAGCAAATTCAAAACATTATAAATTATACAAAACACCACCTTTTAGTATTAGAAAATAGGTGACGAGACATATTTCTATTTCTTTAGATGAGGCCACTGTAGTGAGAGTAACACATATAGCTTGTATTCCATTTGTTTTGAAAATGTATATTTATACTTTATAAACAAACTGGTTACCCTTTTTTAAAATGAGCATACAGAACATTATGAAAACAAACTTGACTAATGGTCGGCTCATAACCTCAGAACACAGAAGAGGAAAGATGCATAGATTCAATGATTACAAAGGTCACAATCACATTAATAAAACTGTTTTAGTTTCACTTTTACAAAACAGAGTTCCTCATGTACTTTCTAGCATGTATGGCCATCTCCTCACGAGCCCTATAGAGAACCGCAGTGACGTGAAACCCGGAAGTAAGTTACCATTTTTACCACGTCCGGTTACTTCGATAAAAAGCAATGCAATTTCGTGTCTGAAAAACGATGGTTGTTACCAAGTGGCTGAATAGGACTACAGAAGTTGTCCAAGCCGTTTTACGTCATTACACCGAACACGTAAAACACTCCCGCTAAGTTATTTTGCCCTGTTCTGCTTGAAAGCAAGTCCCTGCATCCTGCAAACTGTTCAAACAAACACTTCAACTTGTCCATCCATCCATCTTCTCCCGCTTATCCGTGGTCGGGTCTCGGGGTAGCAGTTCCAGCAGAGAGCCCCAAACGTTCTTTTCCCCTCATCAACCAGCTCTGACTGGGGGGTCCCAAGGCGCTCCCAGGCCAGCGAAGAGATATAATCCCTCCACCTGGTCCTAGGTCTACCCCTTGGTCTCTTCCCAGCTGGACGTGCCTGGAACACCTTCCTAGGGAGGCGCCCAGGTGGCATCCTAACTAGGTGCCCGAACCACCTCCACTGGCTCCTTTCGACGCGAAGGAGGAGCGGCTCAACTCCGAGTCCCTCCCTGATGACCGAACTTCTCACCTTATCCCTAAGGGAGACACCAGCCACCCGGCGGAGAAAACCCATCTCGGCCGCTTGTATCCGCGATCTCGTTCTTTCGGTCATGACCCATCCTTCATGACCATAGGTGAGGGGAGGAACGAAAATGGCCCGGTAGACAGAGAGCTTTGCCTTCTGGCTCAGCTCCATTTTCGTCACAACGGTGCGGTAAAGCGACTGCAGTACCGCTCCCGCTGCTCCGATTCTCCGGCCCATCTCACGCTCCATTGTTCCCTCACTCGAGAACAAGACCCCGAGATACTTGAACTCCTTCAACTTGTACCATTTACAATCTGTATGTTTGAATATGGATCTGAAGTCGGCGTGACGTTGAAGCAGCGACCCTGCTGTAGTTCCTTTATAGCATAACGTTAGCATTTTGCTTCTTGCGACTAGATTTATGCTTCGAAAATTATAAAAGTAGGATAGACATGTGGTGATTATCCGGCTGAACAAAACGTGATCCGTCTCTTAAATGTGTGTCAACCACAGACCTTATTTCAAGCTATTTACATCCGGGTTTTAGGACGCGTCACTGCGGTTCTCTATGCTGCTGCTCCCCTGCCAGCTCTGTCTCTCCTTTACTCATCGGCCGCCCCGTAGTTTCAGAGCGCATCGACTTTAAAATACCATCAACAAGCTGATGCTGACAGCCCCGCTCCTGCCGCCCGCTTGGGGCAGACCACACTTCCACGCTCACCGGCAGGCACCGACTGGCCATCTGGAGGACCGGGAGGGTGTGTATGTGTGTGTGTGGCCCGAGCGAGCGAGAGAGAGACCTTACTTGCATTGTCAACACACTCTCACTCCCTAAGCGTCCAATAGCGACATTTGATCAGTGTCCGTGGCGTCCAATTGTGACGCTCCTAGGCTCCTTCAGCGTGATAAAGGGACGCAAAGAGCTTTCAACTGATTGCAATGTATTCCCATCTGCGTCGGGATGTGACGCTCATGGAAGCACGGCATTCGTTTATGCCGGCTGCCCTTAAAGGCAATGTGAGCGTCCATTCCCATTGGATAACGGAGAATTGTACACCCGGAAGTAAGTATTCCTCTTACTGTCGATTGATTTTACAGTGATATCTGCACTACTCATCGACTAAAAAACACCAGATTATACTTGTTAATTACACAACATTGATTGGTTTAAATTGTGTGCAATGCTTTTGTATTTTTCCCCTTCGATTCGGAGAAACAAATATTTTTTCTGAGTAAAGGATGGCAGAAGACACTACACTACCCAGAATCCCCAGCTATCGTTTGGACTACACCATGTGCTCTGTTTGACAAACCCCGTTTTTTTCACCATTCATTCATGTGGCTGGCGTCTATGTCACATGATCTTCAAATTTCTCCCTGCAGAAAAAGAAAACATGGCTGAACTTCGTTTTATTCTCGGTGTAAAATGCCTATTTATGCGTTTTGATGTCATTTGATGCGAGAAATATGAGTTGTTATTTCAGATTATGTGTGCAGTGGATGCACATGATCTTTAGTTTGCTAGTTATTACGAAGATTACTTCAGGAAATCACGACGTTTTCATTGTTACCAAGGTGGTTGCTAGGGACGCTGCTATCGATATTATTTCTGTTATGTTGTGTAACTGTTTAATGGTGTTATCTTTATTGCTACCCCCTTCCCCGTCAATGTATAGTGTTGGTCCACAGCCTAAACATATTAGTTTAACAAAATCCGCATCTAAAGATAGCCTACGTTATTTTCCCCTCTGCAATTCCAGTCTCACATCTCACAGCACATCGTCATTAACAAATACCGGAAACAGACCGAAAACATTTAAAAAAATAATAATAATACTTTATTCCGAGTGTGCTTGCTTTTCTCTTTGAAAGTCATCACATAACGGCATTGTAATACACGGTTCGGCTGCATTACATATTACATATCTGCCGTAGTTCTGTATTTATAGAGCCCTGATGAGAAGACAAACATGAGGAACTGAAAACGTGACGTGGATCATAAATATATCAGCCATTAAACAACATCTTACATTTCTTTTCACACAATACGTCTCCTTGCAGTATCAACACTAATTCGGCTCACTTTTATATTTGATCCAATTGGTAGATAGGCTGTATTTACACCATAAAGGTGCACAGCTGATATAAAGGGACACCTGGTGGTTAAAGCATGTTATTGAATGTAATTATTTTTATTATTAGATATTAATACGATCCCTATAAAGTATATTCATTACTCGTTATTCTCTACTAATAGTTAATTAAAGACTGTATGTAATGACTATTTTGCACATCCCTTTCAAGATTTCATGATTTTCTAAGGTTTATTGACATATCATATAGGCCTACACAACTGTGGTGTAGTTCTGCACTGAATGAAAAACTTGGGTCGCAGGTTCCTCAACAGTGCATTACAAGACATCTATCAATATGTGTGCATACCTCCAGCAATGTTAACTATGTTGAAGCACTTATTTTAACTGATATTATACACATGTATTATACTCTTATAAGATGTATGTAGATATTTCATCTCCGGCCTTGTCAGGTATTGAACAATCAATAAATAAAGAACACAGAATTGTTGAATATAAAACACAGAATTTGTGTGATTATACTAAATGATTTTCAAATAAACACAACTGCATATTTAACTGTTACACATGCTGATGTAACGCAAATGTTCCAACTTGGGATCAATAAAGTATATCTTATCTTAAGCTGATCGATGGCTACTGCCATATTTGCACAATGTGCCTCTGAACCTTGACAAGTGCATGTTTCAGGCTTATCAATTAATGTAATGTAATGTTATCACAGGGGTCACACACATAAGACCAGCTGTTAAATAAAGCTCTTCTGACCTTAGCTGGCATGTGTGTATATATATTAATACTGCCCATAATGGGCACAAGCAATTTTCACCCATTTATTAATTATATGTTTTAAATGTGAGTGTTTCCTGTCCCCTAAACCTCCAGGGATGTACACAGTTTAATACTGGCAACTTCTTATTATGGGAAATACGAAAACGTCTTTTAAAACTACAACTCCCAGTAGAGACGTGCCATAGAGAACATGTTGCGAAACAGAATAGCCAGCATGTGTAGTTCTGGGGACGGGGTGGGGGAGGGGGGACACGGTGGACCCGTTCAAATCCAGTTTTGGACAGTCTGCCGTGGTTCCATCCCATTTCAAGTGCTGTTCGAGAATCGGCTTAACCCTCGGAGCACACTCTCCAATCACAGAGCTTGAGGACTATCACGGGGTTTGTCAAACAGAGCACATGGTGTAGTCCAAACGATAGCTGGGGATTCTGGGTAGTGTAGTGTCTTCTGCATCCTTTACTCCTGGGAATGGACGCTCACATTACCTTTAAGGGCAGCCGACATAAACGAATGCCGTGCTTCCATGAGCGTCAAATCCCGACGCAGATGGGAATACATTGCAATCAGTTGAAAGCTATTTGCGTCCCTTTATGACGCTGAAGGAGCCTAGGAGCGTCACAATTGGACGCCACGGACACTGACCAAACGTCGCTATTGCACGCTTAGGGAGTGAGAGTGTGTTGGCATTGTTGTTGTTAGCATCTGGTGCTAGCTAGCTGCGCTAACGGATATAAGGAGCTGTTTAAATGAAAACAGAGGAGCGACATTTCGTCACAACTGCGCCGAGCACTTGACTTGATGCAGGAAGCAGACAGCGGGACATTGTAGGAGAAGTCAGCTATGAAGGGCCGTGTAGGCCAAAATTCAAACTCACCTCACACACACACTACTGAAAACATTTGGCCTTGCACACACACTACTGAAAACATCTGGCCTTGCACACACACTACTGAAATCCTCTCACACTCACTACTGAACACCTCACACACACACTACTGAAAACATCTGGCCTTGCACACACACTACTGAAATCCTCTCACATTCACTACTGAACACCTCACACACACACTACTGAAAATTAAGCCTCACACACACACTACTGAAATCATCTCACGTTCACTACTGAACACCTCACACACACAATACTGAAAATTAACCTCACACACACACTCCTGAAAAACATTTTACTGAAAGGTTCTCAGTAGGGAATGTGCATGTGTTTCACCTATGTGTGTGTAAGGGGATTCTTGCTGTAACGGATGTCATTCTAATGTAACAGAAGTCAGTGGTCTCTTTGCTAGCCCCGTTAGCTTCATTAGCTCCAGGCTGCTACTCCGAAGTGTTTGTTGTGTTGATGCCTGGTGGAGTATTCTTCATTGAAATATAGCACTTATCTTATGGCTCTGTGGTTCAAACAGACCGTCCATGAATGCAGTTTATTCGGTAAGTACAATTCAAGCACTTTATTTCTTACTTGTCTTTTTATTCAGCTAACAAGCGAGACGAAGCTACATCTGTGCTAACGATGCTATCCGTAGCATACAAGTTAAAACATAATGGAGAAGTGTAACACATTGAGAAGGATTATACTGTAAAACATAAGGCTTCTCGGTGAGGTTGGTAAAATAAGGTCATGCTTGTACATTAGTTAGTTTGCTAGTTAGGTAACTGTATGCTGTTATTGTTAATTTAAAATAGCTATGCTCGACGATGCAGACAGCTAGCGTCACATTAGTGTTGAAGAGCAGAGTACTGTATGAGATTAACCTCACTATAAGATCTGTGTATCTGAAAAATATGAATCTCACATTTCCAGTTGGTTCCAGAAATAACGTTAACGTAGATATTGCAATATGGTTTGAAACTAGCTGGAAATAAGGTCTGTGGTTGAGACGCATTTAAGAGACGGGTCACGTTTTGTTCAGCCGGATAATATCCACATGTCTACCCTACTTTTATAATTTTCAAATCATAAATCTAGTTGCCAGAAGCAAAATGCTAACGGTATGCTTGAAGAAACTGCAGCTGCTTCACCGTCACGCCGATTTAAGATCCATATTCAAACATACAGATTATAAATGGTACAAGTTGAAGCGTTTGTTTGAACAGTTTGCAGGAACTTGCTTTCAAGCAGAACTTGAAAATGTACATAAATAGCTGACGTTAATAATGCTAACGAGCGAGCTAGCTGTGTAGATCTGCTGCACTATTTACTGCAGCCGACTTTATAACAGTATTAAGTGAAAACCATTCAAAATATTTTATAGAATAAATCCGTTATCCAAATCCCATAAAAACACAAGACAACCAGCAATTAGACAATACCCTGTGTCGTATTTTTGTCGGATGAATGCAAGCTGATATTGTCACTTTTTAAAAAACCTAAATAAGGGTTGTTCCCTCTTGTTTTCTCTGTTAGGATAATACTACAGAAAATGGGCTCCGCGGAAGGTGACACCCTTGCAAACCAAAAAAGAGAAATACAAGTATTTGTATTCCCCCCGGTCTGCACGTTTTACGTTGCTTAAGGTAAGTGAACATGAAACTATTCAGCATAACTTTCAATAATAATCTACGGTATTTATTGAGTTTTGGGATATTACTTGCATACAAATCTATACATGCCTTAAGGTTTCTAAAACATACAATATGTGGTAAATTCAACAGTGGACCCAGCAAAGATTCACATTTTTGCACGATTTGTTGCTGTTACTTAATTATACTTTTAATAAATTCAAGTCAAGCTTAGTTACATGTGATGGTAGCTATATGCTCTTACCTGTGTGCCTCCTCCGCAACCAGACTGTATTCAAACTCTTAAGTACCAGTTCTATCTACTTTAAACAATTAAAAAGACACAATCAACTACATTTATTGATATACCAATCTTTATTTTTGGGGCCTCTTCTTCTTTTAAATTAAACTTTCAGACATGAGATATTGAAATACAGTAATAGTTTTGTCTATTTAAAAAAGAATGAGCCATTCCTTACAGTTAATTTCATATTTCTTATTGTCTAAAGCATTTATGACACACATTTCCCCCTCATATTCTCAGTGTGGATCAATTGAGACAGCGTGCAGAGACTTTGGGAGAAACCTCAGCGTGACGGATGTCCTGTCTGTGGGTTTGGCTGGAGAAGGTGGAGAGGTCTTTCTCTGGGATGAGGACGTGGCCTGATGGAGGAGGACGTGGCCTGATGGAGGAGGACCAGGTCTGATGAAGAAACCACCTAACTGCATCTGTGAGCCCATACTGGGCTCAGCTGCCACAAACAAATGATGGTCCTGTTTGACTTTGTGTTCACAATAAAAGTGTAGTTTCTTAGTGAATGTCCTGTATTGGTCTTTAATCTGAAATCAGCTTTTCATTTTCTTCTTGCTCCTCTGAGAAAACTGTGAGGCAGTTGTGTCCTTCAGGTATGTCCTTTCCTAACAGAAATGACAAGAAACATATGACATTATTGCAGAGCAAGTGTGTTATTTATGAAACGTTTGTTTATTTAGCGGCTGTAGAAATAATGTATTTTTTAAATGTTAATGTGTTTTTTTAATTCATCACTTTATACTACAAAGATAATCAGATTATGAATGAACAGTCTGCAGTTAATCAACATTAAAATATTTTATTAAATAATATTCAACTGCTCGGTTGTCTCACTGCAAGAACCACTTTTACCACGTCTTTTACAGACAATATGTAGAGACAAATGGTAGCAATTCTCACAATGTAAAATAATAATTGCCTTAAATACATTGAAATGTGAAAGCTGATTATAGTTGTTACTTTATCTATTTAAACCAGAACGTTTCTCGATTCCTTGTACCTTTGAGTCCATGCTGAAGTTCACTGATGTTAGGAATAGGTCTGTCTCTCGTGGTCAGCATCCTCTGGTCTGTCTGCCGCATCCTCTGGTCTGTCTGCCGCATCACCTGGAAACTTTAAACAAACAGATATATATATATATATATGTAAAGTAACAATGTGTTGGTCACAGACTTTTTTACATGCAAATGTCATGTGATAATCTTTTTGTTATCCTTAAAGAAAGTGCTGGATATCAAAGCCCTTACTGTATCTTATCAGTTGGATTGTGTATTATTGTATAGTTGTGGTCCTTTTTATTTTAGAATCGTTTTTCATGAGACAGTCAATTTAAATATTCGTCCTATGCCATATTCACATTCATTTGTAACACACACGTAAGGGTAAAAGACAAACATCTTCAACAAATGTAATGCAATGAATAAGCTTCATTGTCAGAGAAGCACACATAACGTCATATCTAATATTTAAACAAATCATTTCCTTGTCCCTAAAGCATTTTTCGTCCTCAAATGCAGGCATTAAGTTACATGTTCATGTTCTGCTGCCACAATAAGTCGGTTTCTCCAGTGTAATGATAATAAAATGCTAAGTAAGTATTGGTAATAATATTAATAAAAACAACAACGTTTGGGTTCGTTCGTTTAATATGATGAACGTTAACCAGTAAGCTTCAATAATCAACTCCAGCTCAACAAACCATATTGCAATATCTACGTCAACGTTATTTCTGGAACCAACTGGAAATGTGAGGTTCATATTTTTCAGATACACAGATCTTATAGTGAGGTTAATCTCATACAGTACTCTGCTCTTCAACACTAATGTGACGCTAGCTGTCTGCATCGTCGAGCATAGCTATTTTAAATTAACAATAACAGCATACAGTTACCTAACTAGCAAACTAACTAATGTACAAGCATGACCTTATTTTACCAACCTCACCGAGAAGCCTTATGTTTTACAGTATAAACCTTCTTAATGTGTTACACTTCTCCATTATGTTTTAACTTGTATGCTACGGATAGCATCGTTAGCACAGATGTAGCTTCGTCTCGCTTGTTAGCTGAATAAAAAGACAAGTAAGAAATAAAGTGCTTGAATTGTACTTACCGAATAAACTGCATTCATGGACGGTCTGTTTGAACCACAGAGCCATAAGATAAGTGCGATATTTCAATGAAGAATACTCCACCAGGCATCAACACAACAAACACTTCGGAGTAGCAGCCTGGAGCTAATGAAGCTAACGGGGCTAGCAAAGAGACCACTGACTTCCGTTACATTAGAATTACATCCGTTACATTAGAATGACTTCCGTTACAGCAAGAATCCCCTCACACACACAGGTGAAACACATGCACATTCCCTACTGAGAACCTTTCAGTAAAATGTTTTTCAGGAGTGTGTGTGTGAGGTTAATTTTCAGTATTGTGTGTGTGAGGTGTTCAGTAGTGAACGTGAGATGATTTCAGTAGTGTGTGTGTGTGAGGCTTAATTTTCAGTAGTGTGTGTGTGAGGTGTTCAGTAGTGAATGTGAGAGGATTTCAGTAGTGTGTGTGCAAGGCCAGATGTTTTCAGTAGTGTGTGTGTGAGGTGTTCAGTAGTGAACGTGAGAGGATTTCAGTAGTGTGTGTGTGAGGCTTAATTTTCAGTAGTGTATGTGTGAGGTGTTCAGTAGTGAATGTGAGAGGATTTCAGTAGTGTGTGTGTGAGGCTCAATTTTCAGTAGTGTGTGTGTGAGGTGTTCAGTAGTGAATGTGAGAGTATTTCAGTAGTGTGTGTGGAAGGCCAGATGTGTTCAGTAGTGTGTGTGTGTGAGGTGTTCAGTAGTGAACGTGAGAGTATTTCAGTAGTGTGTGTGCAAGGCCAGATGTTTTCAGTAGTGTGTGTGCGAGGTGAGTTTGAATTTTGGCCTACACGGCCCCTCATAGTCAGCACACTCAGCACGGAGAGTGAGCAACATGACTGCAGCGTCCAGGCAGCTCCTGTTCGAGCATATGCCTTGAGTTGCACATAGCTCCAACGATCCATCACACACACACACACACACACACACACACACACACACACACACACACACACACACACACACACACACACACACACACACACACACACACACACACACACACACACACACACACACACACACACACACACACACACACACACACACACACACACACACACACACACACACACACACACACACACAGACTTTGTATTGTATTATTGTATTAGAGAGGTTCCAGGTTGTTGTGTTTAATATTCATGAGGATATTTGTCATTGTTCAAATGATAATTAGCATAAAGCATATTTGTCCACTCACATGTTGATAAGAGTATTAAAAACTTGAAAAATATATGTTAGAGGGGGTAGGACCAGAAACGTTTTTTTAAGCTTCTTCTTGCCCTTGTTGAACATGAACAGAGACTATCTGAAAATTATTATTATTATTTTTATTTTTTTTGGTATGTTATTATTTGTTTTTTTGGTACTTTGTTATAATTATTAATCTGAGTGAAAAAAAGAGAATATATATATATATATTATTGTTATATTTTTTTGTTTCTGACATGTTCAATAAATTGACTAAACTAAACTAACGCTAACTAGGATAGCTGCCAAAGTGTGTTTACAGACGAATTATACCTGAAGCCAAGCCAGCCTTTACTGAGCCCCGAGCCTGTTTTCCAGGTCTTCCAGCGTTTTTCTCGTTGTAATGCCATTGAACACACATTTTGATCAGAATAACAGCTAAAGGAAAGCATATCTCCGTGTTTTGCTACCTAAAGCTAACACACTAAAGCCTAAAGTGTTGTGGGGCTTAACAGGCAACGAACGTATACAACTTACCTTCTAGAAGTCTGGTGGATTTTTGTCAAGTCAGTAGAAAAGTCAGTAGAAAGAAACGTTTTGCTGCAACCTGCTGCTGTCTGTGCGAATCTCAGAGTGGTGCGCGCGAGTACCAGAGTGGTGCGCGCGAGTACCAGAGTGGTGCGCGCGAGTATCAGAGTGGTGCGCTGAGTATCAGAGTGTTACCATGGTAGCAGAGGGAGGGTCTGCCGTATGAGCATTGGAAGCTCAAATCAAGCGACTCGCTGGCTGTGTATTTGTTGTTAAATATCAGATAAACTACTACGCATAAGTGACTGGCGAGGCGGTGTGTGTGGTGGGGGGGCCAACAAATATATCAGGGTGGCCATGGCCCCCCCTGCTGGCGCCACTGGGTCTCACCCCTACTAACTCCTAAAGAACCAGTTTCAATAAACTGCTGTTTCAATTCAGACGACGCACTAAATCCGTATAAGTGATCCCGAAGGATTCTGGTATCAGTAATGAGGTGTGGCCCTGCCTAAGTGTGAGTGTGGCAGTGTGCAAACTTACCTTTAAGCAGGAGAAGAGAGTGCAGATTTATTTTAAGTTATCCCAATCCAAAAAGGTGGGATGATTTTATTTGAAGAAAATGGTCCACACTTTTACAGGGTTTTTACCTTCTGTCGTTACAATGTGACAATCATACGAAATATATCATGCTGTGGTCCTTTTCTAATAGAAAACCTCAATTCACAGTTTTACATTTCTTACATTAAATCCTAACTTCAACTAGCCCACTTCAGTTGTGACATTACATTCTAACTTCAACTGGCCCACTTCAGTTGTGACATTTAAATTCTAACCTCAACTGGCCCACTTCAGTTGTGACATTTAAATTCTAAATTCAACTGGCCCACTTCAGTTGTGACATTTAAATTCTAAATTCAACTGGCCCACTTCAGTTCTGACATTTAAATTCTAACTTCAACTGGCCCACTTCAGTTGTGACATTTACATTCTAACTTCAACTAGCCCACTTCAGTTGTGACATTTAAATTCTAACTTCAACTGGCCCACTTCAGTTGTCACATTTAAATTCTAACTTCAACTGGCCCACTTCAGTTGTGACATTTACATTCTAACTTCAACTGGCCCACTTCAGTTGTGACATTTACATTCTAACTTCAACTGGCCCACTTCAGTTGTCACATTTAAATTTTAACTTCAACTGGCCCACTTCAGTTGTGACATTTACATTCTAACTTCAACTGGCCCACTTCAGTTGTGACGTTTAAATTCTAACTTCAACTGGCCCACTTCAGTTGTGACATTTACATTCTAACTTCAACTGGCCCACTTCAGTTGTCACATTTAAATTCTAACTTCAACTGGCCCACTTCAGTTGTGACATTTACATTCTAACTTCAACTGGCCCACTTCAGTTGTGACATTTAAATTCTAACTTCAACTGGCCCACTTCAGTTGTGACATTTACATTCTAACATCAACTGGCCCACTTCAGTTGTGACATTTAAATTCTAACTTCAACTGGCCCACTTCAGTTGTGACATTTAAATTCTAACCTCAACTGGCCCACTTCAGTTGTGACATTTAAATTCTAACCTCAACTGGCTCACTTCAGTTGTGACATTACATTCTAACTTCAACTGGCCCACTTCAGTTGTGACATTTAAATTGTAACTTCAACTGGCCCACTTCAGTTGTGACATTTAAATTCTAACTTCAACTGGCCCACTTCAGTTGTCACATTTAAATTCTAACTTCAACTGGCCCACCTCAGTTGTGACATTAAACTATAATAGGCCTTAAACTCAATGTACCAAACCCCTTGTGTACATTATAGAACAACATTAAATATAATGCATTTTCATTATGGGTTATACAAGAATATATTTGATTATTATTTGATAATATTTGATTATATTAACTTTCGTTTTAATTATTTAACTTAATATGGAGACCTCAACAGGTTCCAGAGATATGGCAAATATACCCAAAGGACCCCAGGTGGGTTTTGTTTTTTCTAAATCTCTCTAAAAAGGTCAAATTTACACAGGGTACTTATTATATGTTTTAGTTTGGATTCCTAAAGCTTTTAGTCTCTGATCCCATCATTCCAGGGTGGTTTTCACTGTAAGTAATGGTTTTTTTTGGACGGAAACTATAATTTACAGTTTTTTACTATGTTCAATCTGAATTTACTTTAAAATAAAAAACATCTATATTGATTCTGACTTTTCTACATCCAACTCACAGGTTTATCATTGCTTTGAGAAAAAAGATTATTAATTTACCCCTTTTAGAAGTGAAGATATAGTCATTTGTTCTGGGCATGTCATTTTCAAGCCTGAAACCTTAAAAACATGCTTGGGGCTTAACAGGTTAAACAAACCACTATCTGAGGATTATACAAGCCATTGAAGCCCATGAAGAATTTATCCTTTCACAAATCGTTTCAACTGCTGTAAGTTAGGGCACTCTCTGTGCAGAACATTTTAAATATTCTTCATTTGCAGTATTTAAAAAAAAAAAAAGGGTTCAGAAAGACTGCATCAATTATATACTGTATGTAGCCTAATATCAATATTTGTGACGGCAGGCATCGTTTTTCAAGTACTGGTCAATTTTGAGATTTTGTGCTACTTTGATTCTATAACATGTTTTATTTCAGGCTTTTGGAAGGAAAACGTACAAAATACACATTTAAGTGTTTATTTGACTATAGTTTGTCTATTTGCGTCTGTAGATTTCTCCTAAATTCACCAAAAGTTAGCATTCTAACGTAACATAAAGTACCGCGACCGCTGTGTGCACCATGTCAACAGAGATATCGTTGGAAAGCTCCGTCTCTCCTGCACAATCTCATCGGATCCAAATATGGTCATTTCCTTTGTATCAGCAACCAATCGTGAAAGCACAAAGGGGTCTTAAACCAAGAAACAAAATCTCATTGGCTGGTGTCAATTTCTGACAACGTGATTCGTTCAGATGCGTCACGTGGTGTGCTAAAACACTTCCTGGTTAGCTTTCCGCTAGAAATTGAAATATCAAAATGGCAAAAGAACGGTGAAAAAAACGTTCACAGAGAAGACGACAACAATTGTCACTTGCACGAAGCAAGGTTATACAAAAAACAAATGACCCCGAACATGAAATACCTTCACGGAGTGCGTCGATGCGCAAGCTGTCATCCAAAGAACAGGAGGGTTTAGCTAGCGCCTCACTGCAATCTTTAAAGGTCGTTTTCTCAAGATGAGTTTCTTCTCCTACTCTGAGTTTGACATTTCAACTTCAGTAGCACGTAGATACACCAAACCTTCCAGTTATATTCCTATCAATATTATGAAGGCTTTTACAGAAGGGTTTGTTCATATATCATTCATAGCTAGGGTGACCAGATCCCAACAAACCAAATGTGGGACAAGGAGTATGGTTGTGTGGGACAATGTGGGACACCCTCTCAACAGCACCCCCCAACCCCCGGAAAAAAAAAACGTAACAAATATATAACAACAGAGCAGAAAGTGAAGTCAAAATGCAGTTTTTTAATAAAGAAAAGTAAACTAAGGCTAACCAAGGCAGCAGGCATTATTCACTTCAAGTGTTTAGAAACGCATCTTCTTAATTCAACTAGTGTATTACCTGTACAAGTAGGCACAACATAAATTAATAGATAAAATAAAACCAACACTGGCCAGGAAGGAACAGAAACATAATAATACATCAAATAAAATAGCTTTCAGTTGTGTCCATCACAGCAACAGAAGGTGTGGGCTATTTTGTCACCTAGAACCACTGGTGTCTTTGACTCTGTCAAACAACTCTCCACAGAGGCAGGGGCAAGCACATCTGTTATTATGGACGCTGCTTTTGTACGACCACATGACATTTTCTTTACTATCTCAGAGTCTGGAAAAATGGTCGGCGCTAGCTTGTTACCAGTCATTTGACCGGTATGAATGGGAGTGTTGCACTGCGTGGTAAACACTGGTTATTTCTGCTGCTGTTACCTTTGTCTGAGTGGCCATCATTTTTTGGTTTGAGCAGGAATGTCTCCATAGAGTGGGATGTCTCTTTTTGAGCGACACGTTTCTTGTGAGAATCGCATTCTCTGTGTCTTTTGACGACGTATTCACTGCCATGTGAAATTTAAAAATTACTCTTGCAAAGATTGCAAAACCCTCTGAGAGTCGCCCTGCACTGGCTTCACCTACGGGTAAGTGTCTTCCCAGTCTTTGTTGTATGTGCATCTTCTTTTCTTCTTAGCTGTAGTTTCAGTTTCCTCCATTTTCCATAACCTGCTGCGTCGCCTGCGTTCGTTGTTGTTGTTGTTGTTGTTTGGCGGGGTGGGGGGGTGGGTGTGAGTGAGTTACTCTCATTGGTTAACACTTGACCAGCACCCGCCGTGTGTTACAGTTTGATTGACAGCAAACACAGCCCCCTGATGATAGCCTTCCCTGCTTTCTCAACAGCCATTGGATGAATCTGATTTTAAAGAAAAGCGTTTTAGCCAATCAAAATGAAATATGCGGGACATCGTCTCTATTTGCGGGACGCACCAAAAGTCGTGAAAATGCTGTGCAGTCCCGCGCAAAGCGGGACATCTGGTCACCCTATTCATAGCCTGAATTATACAACATTGTATACCTAAAAACATGGCGAAAATTGATATTTTAGGGCTATTGACAGTATTTTCTGATTTATGGAGTGATACAAAGAGATATCCAATATCCCTTCTGTAAAAGCCTTAGATACTAATATGACTACAAAATGAAACAAGAATGTTGAACCTGGCTTTATCCAAAGTTCAGATTTCGATTCCTGAAATGTGTTAAAATATGTGCATATTTAATGAGATAATGGATAATGTGCATATTTAAACATGCTATTTCAGAAAACTTGTAATACAAAAAACAATTGCCTTAACTGTAATTAACTGGAGACATTTCTAGCTGATACCTTTTAAGTTAAAAAAATTACCCTATTCACCTGGGGTGTCTCGCCTTAACTAACCAAAGTCAATTTAAATAGCGGGCAAAACTTGGTTAATTGCCATGGATGTGGTGTTTGATACAGTTTACGTTCAATTTCAACTATTTTAGGCAGAAAAACGTATAGGCTATTGACCAAAACTTTTGTTATAGTTTACTATCATTTAGAAAGGTTTTTGTGAGAAATAATTTCAAAAGTAAAAGTAAAAGCTATCATGTAGTTCAACATGCACATGTTCTAATGCAAGTCAGTATAAGTATAACATGGAAAAGGAAATAAAATACATTTCATAGGAGGATCGAGGATGTGGATTTATTTTCTCTCACCTTGTAATTACACAATCAGACCATCTATCATTTAGCTCTGGCCTTCACTCACAAAACAACATTTAGTTGAATTTGGACACATTTTTCGAAGCTCTTTTGACTGACATGCGATGACTGGGACTGATGGGAGAATCTGAGAGGAATGAACTGGAGCAGAGAAATAATCATATATTCAAAGACAGCAGCTTCATAAGAGGCCAGCCTGAGTGACAGAGCGTGTCAGTGTGCTGAAGGACAGACCAGCTCTCCAGGCCAGACTCTATAGACTTGGGGTCAAATGCTGCTGCCGGAGGACTGACTGGAAGTGTTGCTGATATCAAGTCTACCATCCTCTCAAAATACTCTGTCCAACAATATCAGTCTCATGAAGAAAGGTTTTTTTAACGCTTATTCAAAATAGCAGAGAAACATGCATTCTTGTTCTCAGGAGGGGACATTGACAGAGGAGTAGTGGAAAAGTACACAGTAAGTACTTCATAGTACTTGTGGGGGTAGTTTCAGTAGTACTGAGTCCAACAGGATCAATCTCACGAAGAACTAATGACAAAAAAGAATTCCCTCATCAAACTCTCAGCAGGGGACTTTGACAGAGTATTCCTCAAACAATACACAGTAAAGTACTTCAATGTATTGTAAGTAGTAGGCTAACTAATACAAAGTCAAACCGTATCAATTTCATTAAGAACTAATGGTAACATTATATTTGTATCACTCATCAAAGATAGCAGAAAACATGCATTATGTACTAAGGAGGGGACTCAGAGGATTACTCACAAGGTACACAGCAAAGTACTTCATTTTATTTCTGGTAGAAGTCAAACTAGAACCGAGTCCAACAGAGTCAGTTTCCTTAAGAACTTGTGGTAAAACATATTTGTGTCACTCGTCAAATATAGCAGGAATGAAGAAGAGCTGATTTGGAGTTGACCGCAGTGCAGAACCGCTGTATAGTTTAAATCTCCTAACAATGTTGTCCATTTTAGACACAGGCTTATTATATTTACAGTCTTAATAACATCCATTTTCTGGGCTCAATCTGTGTCTTGGCCGTTTTCGTTGTGATCGCTAAATTCACCTTGTTTCCCTTTGTTTATAATATCATCACCGCTTTGTTTTGAAATCACTTCCGTGAGTTTGGCCCCGCCCCTCGCTGCAAGGACCATGAGACCATTGTGTAAGGTGAAAAGCAAAAAGCAAAAAGGCCTCTCAAACGCTTCCGTAACGTGTTTAATAATGAAAAACAAATGGACGGTAGATACACGGATTCTTTAAACATGAACGCTCTTTGACCAATACTCTTTGTGCATAGGGGACAGAAATACATCTGGACAGTGTCTTACTTGATAATTTGACGAGTAAGGTATTAAATACTGCTTTTAAATAAGGGGGATAATTGAAGTAAATGTAGCCAATGAAAGTGTCTTCTTACATTGAATATGAAGGCCATTTAAGTGTGCAATGCATTGTGCGGTGATGTTTATGAAAAGAACAACCAAGAACAAATCTGCATAGTCTATTATGTTAAATGGAGCAAGATCTGATGTATGTGCATTTTGGTAAACAACATCACAGTATTCCATAATTGGAAGTATAATTTGAGAAGCAATTTGCTTACAGACACTGAATGTAAAACAATTATGAGAGCTATGTGAGACACTGATTCCATAATTAACTTTTTGTAATAAATGATATATAATTTAAATGAAAGTAGCCATTGCCAAGATATTTAAAGCTATCAACTTTATGCAGGCAGTCTTTACAGTTTATTACCAAATGAGGTTTAGATTTGAGCAACTGCCTGGGACCAAAGACCATCAAATAAGATTTCCACTGCAATATGTTCACCTTTACAGATACATACAAGTATTAGCTCATAGTGTACGGGCGCCATACAAATGTAACTGTAGATGTGTAACTGTATGTTAAGATGAAACCACCCTCTTTACTTTCATTTACATCAAATGTGATTTAGCTGATACTTTATTCCACGAGTGCATTCAACCATGTGTGTCTTGCAGATGTACAGCATATTATAACATGATCATTCATGTGTTCCAGCCGTATTATTTCATATTCAAATTACTTTGTTAAATAATCCAATTTAGAAATTATACATGTATTTTCCGATGTGACTGCAGGTGATGTTGATATCAAACTCATGAAGCACAGATTTAACTATCTTTGTTCACTTGTCCAGTGACAGCTAGACAAGTGCTAGTTTTGTTTAAATAAATGCTACATTTGGTATTAAGTGTACCTTTGTGTGCTAACACTATGACTTCAAGCTAAATGTATTTTCATAGACATAAAAGCTCCATAATCTCCACAATAATATACACCTTACTCTGCTATCATGCTACAAAATGCCACATATCGCAAAGGAGCAGACTCTGAAGAGCTCACGTCAATGTGTACATTTTGAATCATCTTGTGGCCTTGATCACAATGATCATATTTGAATACATTTTTTATCTCCATTTGAGGTTTTGTTGTAATTATCAAATACTGTCAAATTGTTAGTCGTCAATACACAAATGCAAATATACACTCTTTGCTTCAAGTTGCTTTTAGAAGAGTTTAGAATCAACATTATTTCTGTCAAACTTAAAGACTATCTTTGGGCTACAGACTTTCCCACATCTCATTGACATTCAGAAGGTGGCAGAGATGGGGACTCGAGTCTGCGACTCGGACTCGAGTCGCACTTAAGTCGCGCACACAGAGACTTGAGACTTGACTTGGACTCGTAACCAAAAGACTTCAGACTCGACTTGGACTCGTGTGTTGGGACTCGTGAACAATCATTGTGTTTTCTATTTTTGGCGTATTAAAGGTGGGGTAGGTACATTTGAGAGAAACCGGCTCGAGATCGCTAGAATTTGAAAATACACAACCGGAGATAATCTGCTAGAGGCTGCTACTTCCTTATAGAGCCCGCCTCCTCCAACACACACGAACGCGCACATGACCAATGAGGGCACGAGATCAGTTTGTGCCCAGATGGAAGGCTGACAGGCAGGTAGGCCATCCAGTTACTTTAGCCGGGCTCATTACGCAGACGTGCGCGCCTCTGTTACTACCTCGTAGTAACACAATAGCGACCGGCGGCACACCTGCGGCTGTACCGCTTGTAATTAGGTTCAACTACAAAAACTTCGAACAAAACGCCGGCGGCACCAACAAAAGGAGCGCACACTGCAAAGTCTGCAATATCAAAATCAAGGATGCTGGCGCAACAACGTCGGATTTCATCAGGCACTTGAAAAGTCACCCGGAGAGGTCAGTCACATTAACGCATGGATGGTTAGCACACATGTTTAGCTCAGCATCAGCTATGTAATGTTAACTTAGCTTGCTGCTAGCTTTGTAACTGAATATTTGAAAAGATGAGTGAATGTTTGCTTGTCACACTTGTTTGAGTTGAGTGGCGTTGACATCCAACTCTTGACATGACATAAAAAAGGTCGGTAACGTTAATCATTACGTTCCGCTGCGTTAAACGTAGAAAAATACATAGTTACATACATAAATACATCTGTGGATTTATAGGCAGGTTACAGGTTTATTGTTGACCACGTAACGTTAATGTTACAGGTTTATCAGGTTACCATGACACTGGCTTTGAGTGAGAGGATAGAGGAATATGTTTATTAATAGTAGACTTAAAAGATGTCATTAGAGACCCAGTGTATAATAACACAGTAAATGCTTTGAATTGCTTAGATATAGCTGTGCAGTATTCTTAACAGACTGGATAGCAGCAGACAATAGAAGGCTTATTACAACCAGAAGAGACATGAGACTTTTATTTTTTTAGAGACTTGAGACTTGACTTGGACTCGTGACCAAAGACTTGAGACTTGATCAAGTCTCACCCCACACAGACTTGAGACTTGACTTGGACTCGTGACCAAAGACTTGAGACTTGACTTGGACTTGCAAAAAAAGACTTGTGAACATCTCTGGAAGGTGGAGTGTAGCAGGTGAACCATGGCCACCTGCTAGGAGCCCCTGGCATCATTGAGCTGCCGGCCCCCACCCTCAACATCCATCCGACTCCACCCACTCACCATGAAGGATGGGAAATAAAGTCAAAATTGTCACAAACTATCTGACATGGTGTGCCCCCACAACGGCCTTCACCCTGGAGCGGTTGTACACTGTGCCTTGTTGGTTATCCAGCCTTGAGGTGAAAACCAATAATAAACGTGTCACAGCCATAGACTGTATATATAAATGGACGTAGGGTCCGTGACGTCACCCATAGGATTCTGCAGAGTTGCAGAGAAGCCCTTAGCCTGCTCCAAATAAGGGCAAAAACGTAATCAGATTACTTTTGGATTACTTTCTTTTTCAATCACAGATGGGTATGTTTTGGTGAACAGGAGACACAAAAAGCAAAAGGAAACTGAACGTGTTTTTACTGTTTTAATGGCGTATCAAGAGCACAACTGAAACATCACATCTGAAACGATGTAACAACATATTCCGTTACAACCCAACCCTGGCTAACATGCTCCCCGTCTGCACACTGCCGTGGCATTTTACGTTTCTAAGGTAAGCGGATATGAAACTATTCAGCAAAACTATAAATAATAATCTAAGTTATTGAGTTTTTAGCATAATACTTCAGAATCTTAAAACCCCTTAACGTTTGTATGCAATTGTGCTAAATTCAACACTGGAATCAAGCAAATATTAATATGTTTGCATGACATTAGTTATTTATATTTTGATATCACTTAATACTAAATACTTTAATACTTGTGATGGTAGCTAGTTAGTGCTCTTACCTGTGAGGCCTCCATCCAAACAGCATAATAACCAGACTGTATCTTTAAAACTAAGTTCTAAGTTACCAGTTCTAGATCCTTGACTTTAGACGTATGTATTTAAAGACCAATCTTTATTTGAATGTGCCTCTTAACCTGAGATATTAGTTATACAGTAATAGTATTGACAATCTAAAAAAAACTGAGCAACTCAACAGTCAACTTTATATTTCTTATTGTCTAAATGTATTATTTATTTTCCCCTCTCATATTCAGTGTGGACGGATTGAGACAGCGTGGTGTCCAGAGAGCAGCAGAGACTTCAGGGACAAACCTCCGTGTGATGGACGGATTGAGACAGCGTGGTGTCCAGAGAGCTGCAGAGACTTCAGGGAGAAACCTCCGTGTGATGGACGGATTGAGACAGCGTGGTGTCCAGAGAGCTGCAGAGACTTCAGGGAGAAACCTCCGTGTGATGGACGGATTGAGACAGCGTGGTGTCCAGAGAGCTGCAGAGACTTCAGGGAGAAACCTCCGTGTGATGGACGGATTGAGACAGCGTGGTGTCCAGAGAGCTGCAGAGACTTCAGGGAGAAACCTCCGTGTGATGGACGGATTGAGACAGCGTGGTGTCCAGAGAGCTGCAGAGACTTCAGGGAGAAACCTCCGTGTGATGGACGGATTGAGACAGCGTGGTGTCCAGAGAGCTGCAGAGACTTCAGGGAGAAACCTCCGTGTGATGGACGGATTGAGACAGCGTGGTGTCCAGAGAGCTGCAGAGACTTCAGGGAGAAACCTCCGTGTGATGGACGGATTGAGACAGCGTGGTGTCCAGAGAGCTGCAGAGACTTCAGGGAGAAACCTCTGTGTGATGGACGGATTGAGACAGCGTGGTGTCCAGAGACCTGCAGAGACTTCAGGGAGAAACCTCCGTGTGATGGACGGATTGAGACAGCGTGGTGTCCAGAGAGCTGCAGAGACTTCAGGGAGAAACCTCCGTGTGATGGACGGATTGAGACAGCGTGGTGTCCAGAGAGCTACAGAGACTTCAGAGAGAAACCTCTGTGTGATGGACGGATTGAGACAGCGTGGTGTCCAGAGAGCTGCAGAGACTTCAGGGAGAAACCTCCGTGTGATGGACGGATTGAGACAGCGTGGTGTCCAGAGAGCTGCAGAGACTTCAGGGAGAAACCTCCGTGTGATGGACGGATTGAGACAGCGTGGTGTCCAGAGAGCTGCAGAGACTTCAGGGAGAAACCTCCGTGTGATGGACGGATTGAGACAGCGTGGTGTCCAGAGAGCTGCAGAGACTTCAGGGAGAAACCTCCGTGTTTTTTATTGCAGAAATGTATTGTACCAACCGCATTGGTATAACAAAGCAATCATATTTTCTATTTTCAGTAACCACAAAACAGCGGATTCAGAACATACTAGTACAATTAGGCAGTTGGCGGTTTTAAAACACATCCATGGGCGAGATAACAAGAAATGCAATATTCATGCTAGAAACAAGAGGGCAGTCCAGGACAAAGAAAACATTTCCATAGGAAATTGAAGGAAACAAAACAACAAGATAAAAGTTACAGGATTAACATTATTGATCATTCATCCCACACCTTCATCCTCACCCAGACCTCTTAAGTGTCTCATCACTTATCAAACAATCTCCCCCTTCCTGCATTCTTGAATCTAAGTTTCTCCAGGTAGAGGATCTCACCCAACTCCCTCAGCCACATCTCGAACGAAGGCACAGCATCAGACTTCCATAACCTCAAGATAAGTTTTTTAGCCAAAACAGTACCAAAAACACCAGCCATTTGTCACTGCTATAGTTCAGATCAGTGTCCCTCGTGGACCACAGAATGGCCACAAGGGGATCAGGCTTCAATTGCTTGTCAAATGCTTTTGAATACAAATCAAATACAGAAGTCCAGAATGAGTGGAGGTTGGGGCATGTCCAGAATTGGTGTGTAAGGGTGCCAGGTTGATTTTTACATTTGTTACATAATGTTGATACGCTGGAATACATCTTGTTTACCTTAACTTTTGAGTAGTGCAACCTATGTACAACTTTAAATTGTATCAGATTGAATCTAACATTTACAGAGCACCGGTGAATATTCCTAAGACATGTTTCCCAACATTCCTCAGTGATCGGCATACCCAATTCTGTCTCCCACTCAATTCTATACTTTTCTGTGCTGACTACTTCCTGACTAAGAAGTGCCTGGTATCGGGTTGACACTGCTCCTCTACATCCTGGTCTAACATTAATTATCTCTTCAAGTGCCCGATGCTGTGGTATATCTGCAAATGTAGCTATATGAGACCTCATAAAGCTCCGGATCTGTAGATATCGAAAAAAGTGTGAGGCTGGGAGATCGTATTTGTTCCTCAATTGTTCGAAGGACATCAAGTGGCCCCCCTGGTACAAGTCCTTCAAGCACCCCACTCCCTTCTCCTTCCAGCGAGCAAAGGCGTGGTTGCCACAGATTGGGCTGTCTATGTACATAGTTGGGGCTTTCAAGTATGTTTTAATTTGTTTCCATATTTTAAGAGAATTGTGTAACAGAAAGTTCCCTGCATATAGTAATTTATTAGTCTTAACTGGACTATTCAGAAGGGCTGGGAGAGAAGTTCCGAGACAGGCCGCCCGCTCCATAGAAAGCCAGGCTGGAGTGTCCTCCTCAGTGCCCTCAGTGAGGGTACCACTTCTCCAGAAAGCCAGAATGTTTAAATGTGCTGCCCAGTAATAACATCTAACATTTGGTAGAGCAAACCCTCCCTCATATTTAGCTTTACAAAGGTGTTTCTTGTCGATACGCACCGCTTTATATTGCCAGATGAAGGCGGTTAGAATAGTCTAATTTCTTAAAATAGCTTTGCGGTATACATGATGAGATTGACTGGACGGGATATGTAAAGCGTGGGAGAACCACCATCTTAACTGCGTTTACTCTCCCAACCAGTGACAGAAGGAGAGTTTTCCAGAAGTCTATGTTCTGCTTAAGCTGGGTTATTTTCAGTTTCCAGTTCTCCTCAAGTAACCGTTCAGGTTTTCTGGTGACTGTCACCCCCAGGTAAGTGAACCTGTCCTCGGCTATCTTAAAGGGCACAGATTTCAGTGTGGAGCTGTTCTGGTTCAAGTACACTGGCATTAATTCACTCTTATCCCAGTTTATTTGAAACCCCGAGAAGGAGCCAAAATGGTTAAACAGCTCCATAATTGAGGGCATAGATTCCTGTGGTTTTGAGACATATAGCAAAATGTCATCTGCATATAATGACAGTTGATGATTCTGCCCTTTAATGGAGACAGGTGATATTCCGGGATGCCGCCGTATACTTGTGGCTAGTGGCTCTATGGCTAAAGCAAATAAAAAAGGTGAGAGGGGATCTCCCTGTCTAGTGCCACGGTATAGTGGGAACTGGGGGAGATATTCTGGTTAGTGATCACACTAGCTGTGGGATGAGCATATAAAATCCGTATCCAGTCAATGAACTCTTCCCAAAGCCAAATGTCTCTAGGGTCACATACATATATGGCCACTCGGCGTCCACTGCAATCACAACTGTCTCTGTATTGTGCTCAGCATACAGTATGTTAAATAGGCGTCGTAGGTTGAAATAAATATGCCTATTTGGAATAAAGCCTGTTTGATCGGGGTGTTCAATCGTCTGGGCCCAAGAGTTCAAAGCTTTTAATCTCAATCAGATCCGATCAGATTTTGAAATCCCATTTT
Source organism: Pseudochaenichthys georgianus (assembly GCF_902827115.2). NCBI lineage: Eukaryota > Metazoa > Chordata > Actinopteri > Perciformes > Channichthyidae > Pseudochaenichthys > Pseudochaenichthys georgianus. The sequence goes on along the minus strand of NC_047520.1, from coordinate 20,822,692 downwards.
TTGTGATCCAGGATCAGACAAGTCGGCCACATTGTGTCCCTGGAGTTCAAAGCAATTCAGGATCAGTCTGATCCAGATTACGACTTTTCAAGATGACTGGATCCTGAATATCAGTGCTTTAATCCTACCGAGCGCCATCTAGTCGATATGAAAAATAATACAAGGAAGACAAGAGACCACATTGCAGAGACATCTATAATGTCTAATTATATTTTTAAATACATAAAGGACATCAAATCATAATGAAATTGTAATTAAAAAAAATACTCCCACTAGGGTAACAACAATAAAGCATTCATTCAAAGGCAGCTGGATCATCCAGGCGTGCTTTGAGGAGCTGAACTCTCAGTGAGGTTACAGTTTGCTGAAGCCGGCACAGCTGTATTTGTTCTTCGGCCAGACGGATCATCGTCCCTCTCCGTGTCACGGCTCAGCAGAGTCTCGTAGGCATCGTCCCTCTCCGTGTCACGGCTCAGCAGAGTCTCGTAGGCATCGTCCCTCTCCGTGTCACGGCTCAGCAGAGTCTCGTAGGCATCGTCCCTCTCCGTGTCACGGCTCAGCAGAGTCTCGTAGGCATCGTCCCTCTCCGTGTCACGGCTCAGCAGAGTCTCGTAGGCATCGTCCCTCTGCTCTGGTTTTCTGGTGCGCTTGCATTTTCTCTTTCGAGGTGGCTCTTGCAGTGTGTCATCAGGCCTGGCTGAAGGTTCTGGATCCACATGGGTCAGGAGGACCTCATCTTCAATGGTGTGTGTCACATCAGGTGCATTGACGACCTGAAATGAAAGTTTATCAATATACTTTATACCCCTTAATAAGATGATCACAAGCATGCAACCTGGACACTTGTAGTACTAGGATGCTATGTAAGACATATAGCCATTGTAGTACTATTGTAGTACCATTGTACTACTACTGTAGTACTATGAAAATAACAATTATACAAGATAATAATTGTAGTTCTATAGGAACAAGTTTAAAATCACACATACCTGCGACTCACCATCCAGTACAACGTTTGGTATTCATGTAAAGATTGTGACTGCTGACCACCAATGATATCAAGTACCACATCTGTGTATTGTCCCCTTTTATATGGTGTGTTACCCGTCTGTGGGGTTTTAGCCTGGCTGTGGTCTTTGGCAGCTTGCTGCTTCAAATTCTTCCACCTCAACCTCACTTGGTCCACCGTCCTCTTGTGTCCAGATCCTGTGGCGTCCACATTGTCTGTAACTTCCATCCATATTCCACTCTTCACTTTAGTCGCTCCACCCTCTCTGTTAAAGCTACCAACTATGGAGTCATAATTGTTCCTTACACTCAGCAGCAGTGCATGCGTCTCGGCAGATGTACAATTAGGCCCCTTTTTGTCCATCTTTCCAGCTCAATGGTTTGGTCAGGTCAGCAATTAGTTGTATAGGTCTGGCCTTGCTATTAATTACATAATTAACCACAGGCCCTAACCCTAACCACAGGCCCTAACCACAGGCCCTAACCCTAACCACAGGCCCTAACCCTAACCACAGGCCCTAACCCTAACCACAGGCCCTAACCCTAACCACAGGCCCTAACCCTAACCACAGGCCCTAACCAATCTGGACATGCATTCCAGGTGTGTATTTGCAATGAGTTGTTATTCAGAGACTGGTGTAGGCCTACTGACTGAAACAACAGGCAGAACACAGTCATGGCAGGGATTGTTCACATCTTCCATGCTGGAAGGAGAGGTCACCGCCAAAGGGTCCACACCGAGCGCCCCAAACCTCTCCAACAGTACACAACAGAAGAACTGTACAATCGTTTTCGATTTGGACTTGATGACATCAACTACATTGCTGATCTGGTCAGGCCACAACTGCAGTGCAGAACCTTGCGGAGTCATGCTCTGACTGTAGAGCAGTGACCATCAACTGGCGGCCCGCGGGCCACATCCGCAGGACGGTGGTGACTGTGGCGTTAGTGCGATTGCCCCCCACTCATTTTTTTTTAACAACGTCTCGTGAGTAGTGTGCAGTACCAGAGTCCAACAGAGAGGCAGCAGCTGCGGGACAGTAGACTGCGTAGCCTTCCCTGCCCTGAAGAAGTGTTCCTTCGTTGTGAAGAGCCTGCTTTATGCACTCCGCAGCAGTAGCCCCGACAGACAGACAGTCCAACAGAGAGGCAGGAGCTGCGGGACAGTAGCCTAGAAGTGATCTTCTGTTAGCGTGAAGAGTCTGCTAAGCTTTTATGGATTATTAGGTGATAATAATCCATAAATAAATATATATAGATATATATATATAAAAAAGATGATGATTGCTTTTATAAAAAAATTATTTATAAAAATATGAGGAGAAGTTTATGTTTAATCCGTTCGTTCTTTGGTTTTTCCGTTTCAAAACCGAATAAGAAAAAATTAAAACCAGTGTTGTTTTATTGTTTTGCTATTATAAACCAAAACGTAAAAACAAAAAAACAACACCGGTTTCTATTTTTTCCCATTCGGTTTAGAAACGGAATTTACCGACCCAGTTCGAACTGCAGGTAAGTGTTATAAATATATCTGTCAGCTTATTATTCGGAGTAGCCTGGCCAGCCCGATGCATGAGTCTGTGATTGCTTCTCGGGTTGTGCAGTTACCTACAGGTGAAAATACAACCAATCTCGTCTTTGATCAATAGAATGCAGCTTGTTCAAAATCTTTATTCAAGAAAGGGGACTACAAACGTATAGCTGTCATTTTACATTGTTTTATTTTATTTGTTCACTTATAAAACAACTAAAACTTCTCCGTAAAAAAGAAGGTAATTGTTTACATTGCCAACACAGTAACATTACATGAAAATAAATAAACACAGGCCTGTTGCACATTTGCGGCACATTTAAATGACAGACACGTTTTAAATATGTTACCAGTCGAACAGAACCTCAAAAATAAAGCGGCAAGTCTCCATTTAACAATGTCTTGGCTACACTAGCCTGAATAAAATAGACATACTATGGCTGAATAACTCCCAACTGGTGGTTTCATGCGAGAAGTTACATTTCTCCTCTGATACCAACCTCTTAATGTCGGGCTTATACGCAAGCAGTCCTCCAGCGACTGGTGAGACAGTCGGTTCCTTTCATTTGTTTTGATACTGTTCATTTTTGAGAACCCAGATTCACATGTGTATGTTGACCCAAACATGGTGAGCACATACAGAGCCAGCATCTTCAGTGTCCCATAGTCTTGGGGACAAGACACCCAAAAAGTGCTCAAGCTTTCAGCACCCCGGAGAGCAGCTTGCATCTCGCTGGAGGCCTGCAATGAGTCAATGAGTTGAATCTGAATCGCCGCTTCATCCAACTGCAGCAGCTTCTTCGCGTTAGCGGAAAATTCTCCGACTAGGCTGATCGAGAATGGGTCACGCACACATTCGAGGACATCTCTGGTTATGGAAAAAAAAAATGCTCATGTATGTTTTGTCTTGCATGATGCACAGGTAGTCAGCTGCTCCTTTGGATTCACTTTGTTTGATAAACTCCACAACTTGATCCCTGAGTTCAATGAGACGCTCCAAGGCTTTACCTTTGCTCAGCCAGCGCACGTCATTGTGGAGTAAGAAGTCATCGTGGGTAGCATCCGATTCCAGCACGAATTTGCGGAAGAGGCGATGTTGGGTACTTGAATTCCCTCTTATGAAGTTAATTATTTTCATTGTTTTGTCCATGACATCTTTCAAATCCCCGCTTAGCTTGGCGCACAGCACGCTTCGGTGGATCACACAGTGAAGGGCATTTGTCTTTGGAGCAGCATTTTTAAATCTGCTCACCATACCCCTGTGTTTGCCGACCATGGCAGGAGCACCATCTGTCACAATTAAGTTGACTTTCTGTAATAACAGGCCATGTTTTTTAAATAGCTCCTCCACTTTCTCAAAGATGATTTCCCCAGTGGTATTACCTTCCAGTGGAATCAAAGCCAACAGCTCTTCTTTAAAATATTTTCCATCAAAGTATCTGACAAGGACGGATAGCTGTGATATATCAGTGGTGTCAGTGGATTCGTCAATAGCCACAGATATATGTTCAGCTTTCTTGACCTCATCAAGTACAAGTCGCTGAACATCCTCCGCCAACACATGAACCCGGCGGGCGGTAGTCGAAGCAGAGAGTGGTACTTGCTTCACAGATGCCACAATCCTATCCATGGATTTGTCGGTAGCGAGTTCCTCAAACTGCCACCATGCACTCCTTAAAAACTTCTGACGTGGCAAATGCTTTATTATTTTTTGCCAGAACCCACACAGCCTGAAGAGACGCACTTGTTGCCCTCCATTGCTCTGTTGAAGTCCGGGTAATAATTCCGGTGGCACGGGCATATCCAGCTTTCAAGGTGGACATTTTAATGCGACGGGCCTCGGACTTCTCACGGCCCGTCTACACTACAGGCATCAACAAATCTTGAAGCTGGGCGTGTCTGAGGCTTGGCGATTTCTCGCGACCAACAACCAATCTGGAATCTCCCGCCCGCCCGCCCGCCCCCGGCATACAAAGCAAAAAAAAGCCCGCTACTTCTCCACTATTGCCAAAATGGATGCCGGTTTTGTAGCAAGGGTAGCGTTGGTTTATGCAATGTCTCGCAGGAGGCCACGTATTGTGCATCGCTGTTGGGTACATATGATACTCAGAAAACGTCTGCGGTGAGTGTTCTGTTCTGTCTTTGTTAATAGTTAGCCTTGTAATAAAGGAGCTATTTTTTGTCACATTAATCTGCATTTGGGTCCTGCTTCCTGCACACACCGTAACACTATCAACTCCATTTCCTGCGGAAATGAAATAATCTTGCTTGGTGATTTCAACAAAAATTGGTTGGATAAATCATCTGATAGAGAGAAAAGACTTTTCAGTAGTCTAAATGTTAAACAGCTAATTAATGAGCCAACTCGTATCACTCTTAGAACCCAATCTCTGCTTGACTGGATACTGGTGTCACATCCTGACAGAATCTTAAAAGCTGGTGTCATGTCGGATCGCTTCAGCGATCATTCAATTGTTTATTGCGTATGGAAAATCAAATTAATTAAACTACCTCCAAAACTAGTCAAAATCAGAAAATATAAAAAATTGAATGTTGATTTATTTATTAATGATGTTGTTGCCCTTAATTGGGACAGATTTCAACTAATATCTTTTGTACAAGATGCTTGGGATTTTCTCCATAAAGAGCTCACTGATGTCATGAACAAACATGCACCTGTGAGAACGGTTAAGGTCAAAGGTCAACATCTCCCTTGGATCAATTCTGAACTCATCAGTCTCTTTAGGGAAAGGGATAAAGCATGGTCGATATATCGTCATTCAAGAACTATAGCCGATAGGGAAGTATACAGGCATCTCCGAAATCTGAGTAAAACTAAAACACGAAATGCTAAATCGAACTACTATAAAGAATCTCTCACATCGGACTTTAAGAATCCCAAGCAATTTTGGACTAACATTAAATCTATTTAAAATAAATCAGGTAAACATTCTATTAATAAAATAAGAACTGCTGATACAATAATTCATGACCCATTATCCATTGCCCAAATATTTAATCAGCATTTCGCTAATGTATGTTCCACACTACTATCTGACTCCTATTTCTAATAGTAACTCATACTGCAACAGTTATTTTTCTTTTAAGAAGATTCTACCACACCAAGTTCCTAATGCTATCAGAGAATTAAAAGTGGATGGCAGTGCAGGACTCGATGGTATAGAAAACAGGTTCATAAAACTGGCGTCCCATATTTTCATGTACCCACTTGCTGATTTGTTCAACCTGTCTTTGTTCACCTGTGAGTTGCCGACTATTTGGAAATGTGCACGCATCATTCCACTGCATAAAGGTGGTGATTTACTTGATACAAATGATTATAGAACAGATCTCTATAATCTGTTCTATTTCCAAAGTTTTGGAGAAAATAATTTATAATCAACTGTCACATTATCTCAATACTTATAATATTTTATCTCCGGTTCAATCTGGTTTCAGGCCTAATCACTCCACAACAACTGCCCTACTTACATTTATAAATCACTTGTACTCTGCTGCAGATGATGGTGAACTCACAGGTGCCATTTGTATTGACTTGACAAAAGCCTTTGATTTCCTTGATCGATATCTGCTCTTGGATAAACTTCACGGCATTGGCCTTTCTAATAATACAGTGTTATGGTTTAGCTCGTACCTTCACAGTATAAAGCAATGTGTGGTTGTTAATGGAAAACAGTCTGACCTGTTGATCCAACAAAAGGGTGTACCCCAAGGATCAACTCTGGGCCCACTTCTGTTCTCTATTTACATAAATGATTTATCTTCTTGTCTCATTAATTGTTGTACTCACCTTTATGCTGATGACACTATCATATATACATCCAAATCAGATTTTTCACAAATTCAGATCTCTCTCCAATCGGAATTTAATATCTTACAGGACTGGCTATCACACAATAAACTACTGCTTAACAAAACAAAATCTTATACCATGGTCTTTGGTACCAGGCAGAAGCTCAAATCCAAACCTAATGTAGTAATAACATGTAAGGATGGCACTTCTCTGCATACAGTTGATAGCTTTAAATATCTTGGTGTATGGCTAGACTCTGAACTTTCATTTAAACTACATATAAAGCATGTAATACAAAAAGTCAATTACGGAATCAGTGTTTTACGCTCAGTGTCCGAAAGAGAATTACTTCTCAATTTATTCTTTCGATTATGGACTATTGTGATGTTGTCTACCAAAATGCACATAAATCAGATCTTGCTCCACTCAACATAGCCTACAACAGACTATGCAGATTTGTTCTTGGTTGTCCTCTTCGTACACATCACTGCACAATGTATAACCAACTTAAATGGCCTTCTTTAAATGTAAGAAGACACACGCATTGGCTTCAGCTGATATTTAAATGCATTTATCTTAACTATCCCCCTTATGTAAAGCAGTATTTTGTACCCTACTCACCAATTCATCAAGTTAGACATTCTGTTCAGATTTATTTCTCTGTCCCCTCTGCAAACAAATGTATTGGCAGAAGAGCGTTCACGTTCAAAGCCCCAACTGACTGGAATACTTTACCTGCTGCTATTTGATCTCTTGCATCATTGGCTATATTTAAACATGCATTGTTATATCACTTTCAACTGGTCTGTACTTGTTATAACTGATATTGATGAAACTGATTTGCTCGACTGTCTCAAATTGTAATGATTTTGTGCATTGCTTGAATTTCACTTAACAGACTGTATGTGGTTTGTCTTGTGTGTCATGTTTTGCATTTTGTCTTTTTGTTTATGTCTGTAAGTTGTTGCTATTGTCGGGACCCCCTTGAAAACGAGATGGTGCATCTCAAGGGGTTTATCCCAATGAATAAAATGTCTATATATAAGTGTCCGACAACGAGAAGTTCATTCAAGCTCGGCTCTGTGTGTGTGTGTGTGTGTGTGTGGAAGGAGCCATTTTGTGCGTGCGCGAGCTTCTGGTGCTAGCGAGCTACACTAACGGATATAAGGAACTTTTTCAACAACAAGGTGGAGGAGAGTCCTCTCCTGTCAGACTGAGAGGCTCAGTGAACTAAAGGACTCTCTGAGTTTAGATAGTTAACTTTAGTCTAAGTTATCTCATTGGGTCTCAAACGTTTTGGTCACCATTTAGGTCTATGTAAACAATTATTTCCAAGGCACACGTTTATATGATCATTATAGTTATAAAAAAATAAGAGAATAAATGAAAAACAGGTTTGAAATACTATGACAGTAAAAAAAGAATAAAGTTTAAAAGAGTGATTTGTAAAATATCCATAAAGAAAAAAGTTCTGTTTACAGTTCTGTTTCATATGGGTGTTGAGAGATGTTTCCATAGATCTCTTCATGTTGCCCTCAAAGTGCACCAGATTGATGCATTTAACTTCAATATTTAAAAATAAATCTTCCCGGGGAGCATGCCCCCGGACCCCCCTAGAGGATGTGAGGTCCACACACCACCTATAAAAATAGTACTTTACCCCTGCTTACACCTATATGCCGTGAGCTGATTATCGAGCCTTCATTGTGACAGTCGCGGGTATACTGTGTGTGCGTGTGGGGAGTGTTGCAGTAGAACATTCCACTGTAGCGACCGGTACATTAATTGGAAACCCTAAATGTTTGAGCACCCTCTATGAAATGTCAAGCTACCCCACAGCCCCCTGTTTTGAAGAAATGTGCCAAACAGGCTCATTGCAGCCACTAATGCTGTGATAAGACACACTTGTTTGCCAAATATCAGCATTTTCTTTCTTTTTATTTTTTTGCACAGATTGCAAAGTGGCAAAGTATTATAACTTATTGTTCTAGCAAAGGGATTGCACAATTGTATTATGTATTTATTTGTTCGACCACACAGAATTATGGAGCATTGTTTTATTATCACTGTTCTAGCAAAGTGATTTTTTTTTTTAAAGGAATGCTCACGTTCATATTGATGTATTTTAATAAATGTTAACTTGGCCCATTACGTGACTATTTGTGTTGGGGGGGCCTGCCTTTTTTTTTTCTCCAAAGCCTGACAGAAAACGTTTGAGAACCACTGGCCTAAACTGTCAGCAATCCCCTTCTCTTGAACAGCTGTAACTGCTCACTTCTTACGTTCATCTTTTTATCTCTCTCCATCAGGGATGTAATTACCTGCCTGTTTTGGCTTCAGTAGCTCCATCTTTCATTTCAGAAGTGTAGAAGAAGGAAGGAGAAACTTACTGGGTTTAGAGAAACTGAGACAAAGCACACTGACATGCTCACTAATGCGTGTCAGCTGGCAGGCTGACAGTCTTATCTGTGGTCTGTTCATTTCATTTCAAACCTTTATTTAACCATGTGGTCCCAGTGAGATCATCGATCACTTTCTCAAGGGAGACCTGCTGTTGTCATTTTCGCACTGATTCTTGAGATAAGGGACAAAACAATTACTCTATTCTTTTTTTAATACAACATTCATTTGAAATGTATTTATAGTCAAAGGTATAAGGCAACAAACCATGTAAGGGGACACATTTTGTATTCAAACCCTTTTTATTAAAATTGACATTTATCCTTAATACATTGTGCCAACAAAAAAAAGCATGCTATTTAATAAAATCGATTCAACAAGGGTAAAAATTCCTCAAGTATATACGTTGATTATTAACAGAGTTAAGACATAAAATATGTTACACAACATTTTGTTCAGATTTTACACTATTACGAAAAATAAAGTGATGAAATACTTACATTGTACATGTTTGTTTTTGATATTAAGTGTACAAATTCAGTGTTTTTATTCCAAAAATAGATTATTGCATGATTAGAGTAACAGAGAAAAATGTCAAAAACCTTCATCATTCATAGGGGTATGGTCCACTTGAATCAACCATGAATAGAACATCAATCTGAACCTTTTTCTGATATAGTTTCTGAAAGGAACAATTCATAAAAGGGGAGTAAAGGAAGAAGGAAGAAAGAGACCAAGGTGAACTGGAAAGGAGAATAAAGCAATGTCTGGAAATAGACCGAACAGAGACGAAATTAAAAAAAGCAGCCCCATCACTGCTGCAGCAGCGGCACAGTCCGCAAATTCCCTTATAGATATTTCATGGAGCGTAAAACATTCAATACACCCTCACTGGTTCTGTTCCGAACTGAGATGGAAAAAAGGCAGAAGAGAGAGAGAGGAGAAAGGGGCTGCAGTTATTTGTATGTAATGGACATTTAACGAGGAGCAGCAACCCTCAGGTCATTCAAAAAACAAATATACTGATAAACACAGGATCTCTGTAGCGGCAATATGATGGTGTGAGTGAAGTGAAGCTTAATCAGATCACTTTAATCACGACACAGTTTTCATTATAGGGCCAACAAAAGTAATTCAAAAACATGAGCAGAGAAGGTGAAACTGAACATATACAAAACAAATTATTTTTGTTGCATTACAATGTGATGTTTCTGTCAAGGCTTGACACATGAACCATCAAAGAGGAATGTCCTCGGTCCGTGTACGTGTTGTCAGTTTGATTTTAAGCCAAAAAACGAAAATACCAGCCTTTCTTCGTTTTTGATTTAAAACAAAAAAACGGGAAACCAAAGCCATTTTCCCGTTTTTGTTGTCTGAATCAAAAGACGGATAACGAGAAAACCTAATTAAAAGGTCTGTTTACGACGAAGGTACGTTTTAACCATTGTTGTTCCAATTGAAACAAAAACAGAAACGGGTAATTTTTTTGTTTTTAAATGTTGCCCCATCTAACAGGTTCGTTTTCAAAATAGCAATGGGATTTCTCCATAGGGTTTTGGAAAATAGCTCGAAATAATGTCTGTGGAAAAGGCGGTCAGAGGGCCTACAGTAGGTATAAAAGTCACGGCTCGCCACTGCTCAGATGAGTACCAGGAGACAGCGTTTGGTAGCCTACTCTGGTACAGTTGTGGTGAAGGCATCTGACTTACTTGAACCGAAATGACTACATGCATAGCAGAAGACGGCATCTTTTTTACATGAATATTCCAGCCAATCTCTGTTTTGAAACCATGAGCTGCAAAACGAGCGCCTTACCCCACTGTACAGGCGAAGACAGCTGCAGCTGCTCTGCCTCCGTGGCCGAGGCGGGAAAAGCCGGCGAGTCGAGCGGGAGGACGTCAGTGTCCACGACAGTGGCCGCGGGTAACGTAATGTCCCCATGATCTGAACTGTTATTACCTGCAATAGATGCAGTGTTACTGCTGGTTGTTTTAACCATGTTCTGATGTCCATCACTGACTGCTGTGCTAGTTCTTTATTTATAGAGCCCTGATGAGAAGACTTCTGGACAAACTTGAAGAACTGCCGCCAAAACTGAATATGTGAGGTGGATCATAAATATATCCACAATTAAACAACATCTTGCACTTCTTTTCACAAAATACGTCTCCTTGCAGTATCAATAGTAATTCGGCTGACTTTTATATTTGATCCAATTGGTAGATAGGTTATATTTACACCATAACGGTGCACAGCTGATAGAAAAGGACTTGTAGTTTTTAAAAATATTACTGAGATTTTATCTTATCTTTCTTACAGTGCACACGCTTTTCTGCTTGCTCTTGCCTCTGCTTACTTTGTATGCTGATTTTCCTATTCTTATTCTCTGCAAACTTCGAGCAGCGGCTCCTGGACATTAACTTATCACTGGGACAGTTCATCTTCGTAAATAGACGGAGAGTTTCAGCCATATTTCAACATGTTTACGACAACCTCAGTCTTACAGTAGCGTGGCCTAGCAACAGCTAAAGCCTGGTAGGCTACTGCATGCTATTTAGCTTAAGCTAGTCGGGAGCAAAATGCCTCCGTTCTCTACAGATCTCTTCCACAAACTTCTACAGAAGATGGCTGTGTTGGAAATGAAAATGCAACGGTTGGAAGTTAACGTGGAAGTGAATGGACTATGTCGTGGGAATGACACCACTTTACCAGTCTTGCAAAATAATGTAAAAGGGCATGCTAACTCAAAGCTAGTTAGCAGCTACAATGATTCCAAGGAACAGGAGGGCTGTGTGCCGGGTAATAAATCTACAAGTGGTAGTCCTCCCTGGAACTCTCTGGGTGCAAGGCCTAAGAGTAAATCATTTCCATGGGATTTGGGAGGACGGATAACAGGCAGAGCCCAGCGCTCAGAAATCTGTGATGCGACCGGCTGGCCTGCATTGTTATCACCCAGGAAGAGCGCCTCTTCAACCCCTAAACAGCAGTGGACAGCTGCTAAAGGGAGAACTACAAAAAATCCTCCTAAACCACCAAGTATGCCAACCCAGAACAGATACGCTCCGCTGACCGAGAGCTGGAGATCTCTTTCTGATGACCTGGATAACCCGTCCTCTTCACACAGCAGGGTAAGGACCAATAGCTACTCCAAAAGTAAAAGGCTAGAGGGAAAGCTAACGACTGGGCCTGAAACTCTGATTGTGGGTGACTCTGCTGTAAGAGATGTAAAAGGTCTGTGTAGTAAGAACAACACCAAAGTACTCTGTTTTCCCAAGGATACGGTCTCTGACTTGGCTGAGAAGATCCTGCATATTGGGGCTGAACATCCGACTGTTAAGAATGTGGTTCTGCACATTGGAACAGATGATGTTGTGAAACAACAGTCAGAAGTGCTGAAAGAAGACTTTAAATGTCTGTTGGAAACTGTCAGCTCTCTAAATGCAGAGGTGTTCATCAGTGGCCCTCTACCGCCAGTCAGAAGAGGAGTGGAGAGATTCAGCAGACTGGCTTTCAACTGCCTGTATTGACCATTCTGTCCATTTTATTGACAATTTTAACTTTTTCTGGGACCGCAGACATCTTTTCAAGGCAAATGGAGTTTGCCTGAACAAGTCAGGAATGAAATTGTTTATCTCTAACATATTCAACTGCCTGCATCATCAATCTGTTCCCTCTGCCAAGGACAAGCGGCAAGAGGAATCAAAACAGGAGAAAGACACAACACATCGCACAGAAAACCCTGAAGAAGTATCACTGCACCCGCCTGAGGAATGTTCTGATTATGGGAGACCTATGAGACACACGGAGGAGTCTCCACCGCCCGTCACCCCCCCCCCCCCCTGTCAACGCCTTCGAGGATACTCCGTTCACCCTTTCACCCACGCCCACCATCCTGGCGATCGTTGAACACATGAAGGAGATACAGAGGGTTGGCACCGATTCCTTCCTGGAGTTCAAAGACCAAACTAAGGCGATACGCAGGGCTGGCACCATGTCCTTTACCCCCGCTCCTCAACGACGCCCACCAAAATCACCGCGGAGACGCGCACCATCTCCTCCGTCTTCATCACCGCGCCTACGTCAACCACCTCCCCACCCTGGCAGCATGTCCTCTACCCCCGCACCATCTCCCCCGTCTCCATCGCCGTGCCTACGTCAACCACCTCCCCTCCCTTCAAGAAAGCATCTGCAGTCTCCTGATAAGGATTGTTCAAAGATGTTTTTCGTTGCATGGCCTCAGATCTACTTCATATAGTAAACAAATCTCTTCTCTCAGGTATTTTTCCACAGGCCCTGAAAACCACAGTCATTAAACCGCTCTTAAAAAAGAATAATCTAGATGCTTCAGTAATGAACAATTACAGGCCCATATCAAACCTCCCATTTCTAGGTAAAATCATTGAAAAAGTTGTTTTTCAACAGTTGAGTAATTTCTTGCATTTAAATGACTATTTTGATGTGTTCCAGCCAGGCTTTCGTCCAAACCACAGCACCGAGACTGCTCTTGTAAAGGTCTTTAATGACATCCACTTAAACACAGACAGTGGCAGAACAGAAGTGTTAGTATTATCAGATCTCAGTGCTGTGTTTGACACTGTTGACCACAACATATTACTAGACCGACTGGAAAACTGGGTGGGACTTTCGGAAACAGTTCTAAATTGGTTTGAATCCTACTTAAATGACAGAAACAACTTTGTTTCTATAGGTAAATACACTTCTCTTGGGGCCGGCCTCTTCTCTTTAACATCTACATGCTACCACTGGCTCAGATAATGAAGAACAACAAAATAAGTTACCATAGCTATGCGGATGACACACACATTTACGTAACAATTTCACCAGGAGACTATGCTCCAATTCAAACACTGAGTAAGTGCATTGAACAAATCAATGACTGGATGTGTCAGAACTTTCTCCAATTAAACAAAGATAAAACTGAGGTAATGGTTTTTGGAGCCAAGGCAGAATGTATAAAAGTTAGCGCTGAGCTTCAGTCTGCAATGTTCAAAACAACAGATAAAGCCAGAAATCTAGGTGTAGTCATGGACTCTGACCTGAGTTTCAACAGTCAAATTAAAACAGTTACTAAATCAGCCTACTATCACCTAAAGAACATATCTAGGATTAAAAGACTAATGTCACAGCAGGATTTGGAGAAACGTGTCCATGCTTTTATCTTCAGTAGACTGGACTACTGCAATGGTGTGTAACGACTGAATGAACACAAGTGGAGGACTCAATAGCACGACTCGGAGACAGAGGATTAGGATGCAAAAAGGTCTTTATATCCAAGGTTCGGTACACGGGAATCAGATACTAGAAAAACACTGCTGGAACGCTAGGAATAACAAAGACGAACTGGCACTGAAGGGACTGTGGATGCAGACTAAATAGACAGAGGGAGAGATGATAATGGGGCACAGGTGAGGCTAATTAGGGAAGGGAAGCAGGTGGAGTTCAATCAAGGGCAGGAAAGCTGAGACTGAAATGAGAGAAACACAATGAGAACAGGAACAATAACAAAAACATCAGCATGCTGGCTAAACCCTTACAGTACCCCCCCCTCTAGGGATGGCACCTGACGTCCCAGGTTGTTCAGGATGTTGACGTTGAACGTCTTGGATGAGGTCCTTACTGACATTACTGGTGGAGACCCATGACCTCTCCTCAGGACCGTAGCCCTCCCAGTCAACCAGGTACTGACGTCCCCGGCCTCTAGGTCGAACTGCCAAGAGGCGTTTCACAGTATATACAGGTCCACCATCAATAAACCGGGGGGGTGGAGGGGGTCTGGAGGTGGGGACCAGTGGACTCACTTTAACTGGTTTGATGCGTGACACATGGAATGTAGGATAGGCCCTCAAGGATCGAGGTAGTCGAAGCCGTACTGCCACAGGATTTATGACCTTGGATACCGGGAAGGGACCCACAAAACGAGGAGCCAGTTTGCGAGACTCCACTCGAAGGGGCAGGTCTCGAGTAGAGAGCCACACACTTTGTCCAGGTTGGTAGGCAGGAGCAGAGATACGTCGGCGATCGGCCATCCTTTTATAACGGGCTGAACTCCGTAGTAGCACCTGGCGGGCCCGGCTCCAAGTGCGATGACATCGGCGGATGAGGGCTTGTGCAGATGGAACACTGACCTCCTTCTCCAGGTCGGGGAACAATGGTGGTTGGTATCCATTGGCACACTGAAAAGGTGAGAGACCAGTAGCAGAACTAGGCAAAGTGTTGTGTGCGTACTCCACCCAAATCAGATGCGTGCTCCACGTGGCAGGGTTCTGAGACACCAGGCAGCGTAGACAGGTCTCAAGCTCCTGATTCAGCCGCTCCGTCTGGCCGTTAGACTGCGGATGATGTCCAGAAGAGAGGCTGACTGTGGCACCGATGAGTGAGCAGAAAGCCTTCCAAAACTGTGAGGTAAACTGTGGGCCCCGGTCTGACACAACATCCCTAGGGAAACCATGGAGACGGAAAATATGGAACAACACTGCCTCTGCTGTCTCTCTGGCAGATGGCAATTTAGGCAGCGGGACAAAGTGGACCATCTTCGAAAATCTATCCACAATTGTCAAAATAGTGGTGTTACCTTGAGACGGCGGCAACCCTGTGACGAAATCCAACGAGATGTCAGACCAGGGGCGATGTGGCACTGGGAGCGGGCGCAGAAGACCAGAAGGGGGCTGACGGGAAGTCTTGTTCCGGGCACAAACTGAACAGGCTGCCACGTACTCCTTGACCGACCTCTCCATGGAGGGCCACCAGAACCGCTGCTTAATGAAGAACATGGTGCGGCGAACACCAGGATGGCAGGAGAGGAGGGAAGTATGTGCCCAGTGGATGACCTGTGAGAGAAGAGGGTCAGGAACAAACAACCGGTTCTGTGGGCAACCGTCGGGAACCAAAACATTAGCACTCGCCTGCCTGACCCTCTCCTCAATGTCCCATGTGACTGCCCCCACTACACAAGAGGGGGGAATGATTAGTGAGGGAGTGCGAGGAGCTGGATCGGAATCAAACAGGCGGGATAGAGCATCAGCTTTAGCGTTCTTAGAACCGGGACGGTATGACAGGGTGAAGTTGAATCGGGTAAAGAATAGGGCCCACCTGGCTTGTCTGGAGTTGAGGCGTCTTGCAGATCTGATGTACTGAAGGTTCTTATGATCGGTCCAGACTAGGAAAGGGTGCTCAGTTCCCTCCAGCCAGTGGCGCCACTCCTCCAAAGCCACCTTAATTGCCAACAGCTCCCTGTTACCCACATCATAGTTTCTCTCGGCTGGGGAGAGTTTCCGAGACAGGAAAGCACAGGGGTGGAGCTTGTTGTCCTTCTTTGACCTTTGAGAGATGACTGCCCCAACGCCCACATCTGAAGCGTCCACTTCGACCACAAACTGCTGAAGTGGATCAGGAAGTGTGAGAATAGGGGCTGAAGTGAAGCTCTTCTTAAGCCTCTGAAAAGCCTGTTCTGCTAGGGGGGACCATTGGAACTTCACCTTGGGGGAGGTTAAAGCATGCAGTGGGGCAGCCACAGAACTATAGTTTCTGATGAAACGTCTGTAGAAATTTGCAAAGCCCAAAAATCGTTGCATGAGTTTCTGATTGGAAGGTGTAGGCCACTCAGTGACTGCACTAACCTTTGCTGGGTCCATCTGAATGCTGTTCTCCGAAATGACAAATCCCAGGAAAGAGACGGTGGAGACGTGGAACTCGCACTTCTCTGCCTTCACAAAGAGTAGATTATCCAAGAGACGCTGCAACACCTGGCGGACATGTTGGATGTGGGTCGTCTCATCCGGAGAAAAGATGAGAATGTCGTCGAGGTAGACAAAAACAAACTGGTTGAGCATGTCACGGAGAACATCATTAACCAGAGCCTGGAAAACAGCTGGAGCATTGGTTAATCCAAATGGCATTACGAGGTATTCGTAATGGCCACAAGGGGTGTTGAAAGCAGTCTTCCATTCATCCCCCTCCCTTATCCTTACCAAATGATAAGCATTTCGAAGATCAAGTTTAGTAAAAATCTTTGCATCCTGTAATAGTTCAAATGCTGAAGAGATAAGAGGAAGGGGGTACCTGTTCTTTATGGTAATGTCATTTAGCCCTCTGTAGTCGACACATGGACGAAGAGTCTTATCCTTCTTGTCGACGAAGAAGAAGCCTGCTCCAGCCGGAGAGGAGGAAGGCCGAATTATCCCGGCAGCAAGGGAGGAGTCAATGTATTTCTTCATTGTTTCCCTTTCGGGGCCAGACAAGGAGTAGAGATGTCCCTTAGAGGGAGAGGTCCCAGGGAACAAGTCAATGGAGCAGTCATAGGGTCGATGGGGAGGCAGGGTGGAAGCACGAGTCTTATTGAAAACCTCCTTCAGGTCCCGGTAACAGGTGGGCACCCTGCTAAGATCCGGAAAATCAGAGTCTGCTGCAGCTTGGAGAGGGGTAGAGACAGCAGTAGTTAGGGCAACAGTCACATGGGTGGAGGGCAGAGCTCTCTCTGGAGCAGGAGCAGAAGGGAAACATGTGGCCAAACAATCCTTATGCCAACCCAAAACTCTCCCGGTGGACCAGTCCATGTGGGGATTGTGTTTTACCAGCCATGGGTAGCCCAAAATAAGAGGGTGTGAAGGAGAGTTAAAAAGATGAAAACTCAGGGATTCAGTGTGGCCGTTAGCGATGATTAGTTTAAGGGGCCGAGTACGGTGAGTGACTCGGCACAATAAACGTCCATCCAGAGCCTTTGCTACAAGAGGCCTCAACAGGGGAACAAAATTAAGTCCAAGTCTCTTGGCTAATCTCCAATCAATGAAACTCTCATCTGCTCCGGAGTCAATTAGAGCAGCATGCGACAAAGTCTGAGTAGGAGTAATTAGCTGAGCAGAGGTGAGAGTACGAGAGGGACTAAAAGAAACAGTTCGACTCACCAGGACCCTCCTACTTACTGATGAGCCTGGTCTTTTACTGGGCATCTGGCTACAAAGTGACCCCTCTGTGAGCAGTAAATGCACCTCCCCTCCCGTAGGCGGCGCTGGCGCTCCTCAGGAGTCAGCTTTGCTCTTCCCAACTGCATGGGTTCCTCCTGGGCAGTAGGCGGCGCTGGAGAGTCGGTCGTCTGGAAACGCTGCTTGGAGAAAAAAAGACTGGCCTGGGACTGCCCTCTCTGGCCTGGCGGAGAAAACACAGCTCTCGACTTCTCCCTTTCTCTCTCTACGAGGCGAGTGTCAATTCTTATTGCCATAGCAATGAAACTATCCAGGTCAGAGGGAAGCTCTAGAGGAGCCAACTGGTCCTTGATGGGGCCAGACAGTCCATGGCGAAAAGCGTCGAAGAGGGATGAATCATTCCAGCCGCTGTCTGCAGACAAAGTGCGGAACTCCACGGCGTAGTCGGAGACACGTCTCCCTCTCTGGTGTAAATCCATTAGAGCTCTCGCTGCTTCCCTGCCTGGAGTTGTGTGATCAAATACTTTGCTTAAAGTCTCTGTAAAACCTCTCAGGGAATTACAGACTGGGGAATCTCGAGCCCACTCCGCCGTAGCCCACGCCTCCGCTCTGCCGGTGAGGTGGGAAACGATGTAGGCTACCTTAGCCCGTTCAGACTGGAAGGAAGCGGCTTGCAGCTCGAAGTGCAACCCACACTGGACCAGGAACGCACGACAGTTATCCGAGTCTCCGGAAAAACGCTCTGGTCTGGAGAGGTGAGGAACCGAAGGCAGCGGTGTCGGCATGGTGGCAGGAACAGGACCGGGAGCTGTAGCCGGATCCGACGCTGGAAGCGGAGTAGCAGAGCGTTGTGGATTGAGATGTGCCACCAGCTGCTGAATCTGATCTGCCAGCTGGCAAACCTTGCTGCCGATGGATGACTGGAAACCCTCCTGCCGATCCGACAATTCTCGTACTCCCTGGCAGACAGCGGTAAGTTGTTCATCTTGTAGGTTAAGACGAGCCCCCTGGGATCGAATAGCAGACCGCAAATTCTCAGAGTCGGCTGAGTCCATGGTTCTGGCCAGTTCGTACTGTAACGACTGAATGAACACAAGTGGAGGACTCAATAGCACGACTCGGAGACAGAGGATTAGGATGCAAAAAGGTCTTTATATCCAAGGTTCGGTACACGGGAATCAGATACTAGAAAAACACTGCTGGAACGCTAGGAATAACAAAGACGAACTGGCACTGAAGGGACTGTGGATGCAGACTAAATAGACAGAGGGAGAGATGATAATGGGGCACAGGTGAGGCTAATTAGGGAAGGGAAGCAGGTGGAGTTCAATCAAGGGCAGGAAAGCTGAGACTGAAATGAGAGAAACACAATGAGAACAGGAACAATAACAAAAACATCAGCATGCTGGCTAAACCCTTACATGGTGTCTTCACAGGTCTCACTAAAACATCTATTAGGAAGCTGCAGCTGATTCAGAACGCCGCTGCTCGAGTCCTCACTGACACTAAGAAAGTGGATCACATCACTCCTGTTCTGAAGTCTTTACACTGGCTTCCTGTTCTGAAGTCTTTACACTGGCTTCCTGTGTGTCAAAGAATAGATTTCTAAATACTGCTGCTGGTTTATAAAGCACTGAATGGTTTAGGCTCAAAATACATTACTGACCTCCTGCTAAATTATGAACCATCCAGATATCTCAGGTCTTCAGGGACTGGTCAGCTTTCTGTCCCCAGAGTCAGAACTAAACATGGAGAAGCAGCGTCCAGTTATTATGCTCCAAGTATCTGGAACAAACTCCCTGAAACCTGCAGGTCCGCTGCAACTCTTACTACTTTTAAATCCAGCAAGAAGACTTTTCTTTTTGTCGCTGCTTTTAATTGAACTATTCATATCTTAAACTGCACTGTAACTTTTATCCATGTATTTTTTCTTTTAATGTTTATTTTATTAGCTTTTCTTTTTTAATGCTTAATGTCTTTAATTTTTTGTAAAGCACTTTGAATTGCCTTGTGTTGAAAAGTGCTATATAAATAAACTTGCCTTGCCTTACTAATTTTCTTTGAATATAAGAATGTAATACTGAGTTGAGAGAATAGTCAGGGGATTTGGGTGATGGGAGACACATCTAGGTCGAATCACAATTTCAATAGCTTACCATTAAATGACGGATATGCCTTTCTGTCTGTGATGTTTTACAAATTAGATATTAATGTGTAGAAGTAAAACATGAGAAATAGTATAGCAATATCCTGTAAAATTATGTAAAAACATGAATAAAACTACACATCTTCAGATGTTATACATACATAAGTGTCATACACTAATAATTAGGGATGTAACGATACCAAAAACTCACGGTACGATAATATCGCAATAAAAAGTCCATGGTACAATATTTATCGCGATATTGAAAAATAAAGAAAAAAAATGTGAACTTTTTTTTTTCCCCCTTTTATTAAATAATAAATCTGATTTGTACAGCATTTTAGTAGGATAGTAGTATTTTAAAGTGTCAACAATATAATAATCAGACCCTGCAATAGAATAAATCAAGTTTCACTTTAGTTTTTCAAGTAACTCAACTCTACAGATGTAGCGCTTCATTTCAGACGCCTACCCGTGCGGGTCCGTGATCTGCACGGGGTGGGCCCCTGCTGAAAAGGAAAACCCCCCACAGGACTTGAAACGCCCCCTTGATAAATACATTTAATTATAATGAAACCAGCTGATCATGGATCCACCAGGGGGAGCCGTGAAAAGCTGCCACACTGGAACTCATGTGAAATAAACAGCTGATCTACAGGTATCTGATATAGCGGATATTTGTTAAGATCCATATGTCACGGATGGGATCATATTCTGTGCTAAATAAGAGACATGTAATCATTTACTAAACATCACCATGTTTTTATTTAACAAAATAATGTTTAATTCACGTTGGCGTAAGTACAAAACCATCGCTATGTTTTTATATCAGGAAATGCATCCAGGCTCAAACAAACGATTTTCAATCATCATCCTCACGATCATTTAATGTATCATATGTTCGCGAGTTGAAATGAATGCACTAAATTTAATCCACGTGAGTTTACAACAACAACAATAATCGCTTTGTTTTTATATCACATCCGACCGGAGGAAAATGCAGCGGCTCTCACTACCGATCATCCTAATCCCACGGGCAAACAATAATATGTACAGTGTTAATAGATTACTGTATTATTAGTGTCTAATATTACTGGGGATTTCGGAATGGTACTGGATTTTGATTTATTGTATCGGCTTCATATCGCAATATATTCCCGAAGTCTGAAATGCAAACATTTCCCACATTAGGGCAATTCACCCTACATTTAATCATTCAAACAAAATCATATTTCGTTTATTTTTAACGAAATAAATGTGGTTTAATCCACATAATTTACTGTGTTAATTGTTTACTGTAGTATTGTGCACATTTCGCTGCTTGTTGCACCTGGTTAGAAGCTAAACTGCATTTCGTTGTCTCAGTACCTGCAATATGTGCAATAACAATAAAGTTGAATCTAATCTTGAGCAGGAACAAATGTATTTAGGCTACTTAGTACATATCTGACAAACGATTAAACACATTTGTGCATTCTTTAAACCGAGTCAAGCCGAGTCCGGAGGCGGCGGCACATTAAAGTGTGCACCTGATTGTTTAACTTGATGGTGCCTGATGACATTTAATCATTCAAACAAAATCATATTTCGTTTATTTTTAATGAAATAAATGTGGTTTAATCCACATAATTTAGGCCTACTGTGTTAATTGTTTACTGTAGTATTGTTTAACTTGAAGGTGCCTGATGCAGAGTCCTGCACGGGTCTGATTTTCAAGACCCGCTCCCGCCCCGCGACGTGCAATACCGAACCCGCCCGCTACCCGCACATATTGTCAATTAGTTCCGCAACCCGACCCGACCCGTCGGCACAAGATCCGCAACCCGACCCGAACCTGCATAGCCTAGCCTATATATGAGTAGTGAAAACGTGCAATTATTAACACATGCAGTTGCATACGTATTTGTCTCAAAAAGCGTGGGATGTTGGTTATTTTCTCCATCTAGGATGACACCAAAAGCCTCCCAGACGTTGGATTTCGCTCTTGAGGAAGTGTTATTGAAAATGCTGTATTCTCCATAGAGAGCTTCAGCTCAGCCATTTCGAATGTGGCGCTCAGCAGCAGATTGATGCGCTGCAGAGGTTATGATTATGCACGGTCCCGCGGGGGAGAAGTCTGAGGATTTAAACATTAAACTAAATTATTATTATTTTAATATATTTATTATGCAATACCCGCGACCCGACCCGCATCATCTTTGTTTTACCCAGAACCGAACCTGGAAAAAAGCGTTTGAAAAAATACCACCCGCGAATCACCTTTTTTGCGGGCCCGATGCAGGACTCTGGCCTGATGTGAACATTTCCAGAAGAACTCTAGCTTGAATGGCCTTTGTATGTATACAGTAGGCCTACAGTACAGCCCAACCATGTACACCTTCCTTTTTTCCCGTCCAAAGTTTGAATTGAATAAAGGTAATGGTTATCGATGGTGCTTTTATAGCCTATTGTATAATAACTGTGATTTATATTGCTTTTCAAATGCATATATGGCCACCCATTTACACGGCTCTTCCCGTCAAGAATATGAATAGAACTTAGTTAGATCACTTTACATTTCTGCAAATTAATTTTTAATCACACACGTCTCCCCACGTCTCCCCGTCCCGAAAAACATAAATAAAATAAAAAGAGGAAACAATTTTCAAGTTCAGTTTTCAACGTTTTATTTAAAATAACTGACATAACAGACACCATACTGTCGGCCTATCTGCTGCGGAAACCATGACGAGCTATTTCGGGATCTGTTTTTCGGGGGCTCCTCAGTCTCTCATTTACCCGGCTCCTGATCTTATACCACTGGTCAATGTTCAGATTTGGGAACCAATTGGAAACATAGGACTCAATCTTTTTCAACCTCTTGACGGGAAAAAAGGAAGGTGTAAATGGTTGAATGATGAATAAACAGTGAGGAGGGTGTTGATAGCTTCATAGTATGAAGTAAATACTTAAAACAAAAGTTAATTATAAATCATATATGATCAATCATATTCTTGTATGAACCCATAATGAGAATGCTTCTTGATGGTTTTTGAATATGTATGTATGCTTACAATTTTAGTTGTTGCTGTTTGATAACTTTGCGTTTTAAAAAGAGGGTGTTGAGAGCTTCATAGTATGTTGAATACTTAAAACGAAAGTTAGTTGTAATCAAATATAATCAATTATATTCTTGTATAACCCACAATGAAAATGCTTCATATTTTAGGTTTTTCTATATGTACAGCATAAACAAAGTGGTTTGTTTAGTTGAGTGTAAAGGCCCTGACACACCAACCCGATTTTGGGAGTCAGAGGCCGTCAGGCATTCGCGGCGCCGTAGTCAGGTTGGTGTGTCCCGCACCGTCGACCGTGACACGCCTTATTTGGACTGCCAGACCCGATGCATGGCCGATTCAACATGTTGAATCGGCCATGCATCGGGTCTGGCAGTCGGACCAAATAATCACTCTGATTGGCTGTTCAGCTAGCAAATCAGTGCATGAGAAGCGAAGCGGAAGTGAGGGACGTAAACAAACGATTTAAGAAGGCACACACAGACTGCTATTCATTTTCATCTCATCATGGCGATCTGGAATGATGCAAACGAAGATCTGCTCATCACCTTGATCCAGGAGAGGCCAGCTCTGTATGATATTACGGAGAAAAGATACTCTTCTTCTTCTCTGTCTTCCGGTTGTTGCCTCTTTTGAATGACGAATACACACTACCGCCGCCTGCTGGTAAGGAGAGTTATTGCCACTCACGCACTGAAGTCGGTGCAGTGTGTTCCCGTGCGACACATGGCCAAAACGCAGGAGAACACGGCCAGGAAACAGCCGACTTCAGCGTCGGCTAGTCCTCTGGTGACTACTTGGTGTGTCAGGGCCTTAAGACCTAAAATGATTTATGCCCTACTCTCTGATAAGAGAGTAGGCAGTTTTTTCGTCTCCTCTCACAGCAGGGAGGGGGGCTCCGGACTTAAGGAGAAACACATTGAGGCCTCAAAAAGGTGGTTATGTCATAGTCATAGAATATGTCTAGTCATGTTTTGTTTTACACAAACTTGGGAAGGTGTGTCTTATGCAAGAGCCAATATAATATGTTGGTTGGGTATAGAGGAGGTGTTTGTGGTTTTTCTATCCGGTTTTTTGAGCATATAAAGACTGGCTTTTTTGGATTTTCGTAGGGGAGAGAGGGGGAAACCCCTGGTATACTCTCTCCTGGTAAGCTCTGTCCTTCAGAGCTGGGTTAATAGCTCTCGGTAAGGTTCTCTCAAACTTGGTAAATATCTCTTGAATTTCTTGGTTGGAATGCTGAGTGAATTCCTTTGAATAAGTGAATTTCTTTGAATGCTGAATGGAATGATTTGACGGAAAGAAGCGTTTGTGAGTATTAGTACCCGCCTCCGTGAGGACCTTCCTCCGAAATCATGCGGACAGGTATGGGTTTTTGAATGTTAGTACCCGCCATCTGTGACGGAAAGAAGCGTTTGTGAGTATTAGTACCCGCCTCCGTGAGGACCTTCCTCCGAAATCATGCGGACAGGTATGGGTTTTTGAATGTTAGTACCCGCCGACTGACGGAAAATAAAAAGGTATGGAATTGATGTGAATTGATTTGGTGAATGAAAAGTTGAATGTGCTTTTTATTATCACCGGTCTTTTTATGAGGAAATGCCTCTAAATTCTATCGGGAGATTTTAAATGTCACAACTGAATTGGGCAGTTGAAGTGAAACATTTTGGTAATAAATGTAAGACTGTGAATTAAAGTTTCATATTTGAACATGATCACAGCATCATTTTTTGTTTAGTATGATTATAATGTTGTAAAGAGAGAAGGTAAAAACCCTGTATTAGTTTGGACCTATTTTTCTTCAAATAAACTGATCCCACCTTTTGGACTGGTACAACTTAAAGGACATCTGTGCTCTCCTCTCCTGCTTCAAAGGTAAGACTGCACCCTGCCACACACACGCTTAGGTAGGAACACACCTCATTTACTGATACCAAAATCCTTCGGGATCGCTTAAACAGATTAAAAAGAGTTGTCTGAATTGAAACAGCAGTTAATTGAACCTGGTTCTTCGGGGAGTTAATAGAGGGGAGATCTTGCTGACGTTGGTGGATCTGAGCCAAGCAGTAAACTTACATAGACTCAGTAACTTCGGTCAGGTCAATTAGTGAGGTCAGAGTAATTTACCGGAATAAATTATCAGGACCTTACCTATACTCTAAACAAGGGGTACAGTATGAATACACTAGATATACACAGCAGCCCAGCCTGTGAGCAGTATGAACACCAATGAGCGCTCAGCTCGAGATACCAGCGAGTCGAGAGAGAGAATGATATCTGCATTTTCTCTTTTGGTTTGATTAGGACACATCCTGGGGATTGTGTTTACAAACATTGACCAGACCGTTCACCAGCCCCCACCCCCCATGTTGCCTATGCTGTCCTGTGTTGCGAACTCTTTGTTTAAAACGAATTGGCCATCGGAATGTGTGGAGGAAGGGTCACATTCCACAGCTCTCCCCCCCACACTCTGTAGGTTTTTCTTTGCATATTTCTATGCCGTAATTCATACTGGTCCTCTCACGCACATACATTCTCCTTACAGTATACATATAGGCTATATAAGTCCATGTATCTACGGACCATTTATTTTTCTTTATTAAAAAAGTAAACGGAAGAGCGTCTGAGAGGCGTTTTTGCCCTTTTGCTTTTTACCTTACCAAATGGTCTAATGGTCAGTGGAGCGAGGGGGGGGGGGGGGCCCGCGAAACTCGCGGAAGTGATTTCAAAACAAAAAGCACTCGTTTGCTTGGAACAAAGAAAACGGCCAAGACACACATTGAGTCCAGAAAATGAATGTTATTAAGGGCTGTAAATATAATAAGCCTGTGTCTAAAATTGACAACAGGCTTATTATATTTACAGCCCTTAAGATACACTTTTGTGTTAAACAGCTGACCACCATGACATACTTTGTTTTAGTAGATTTCGCATGAGATCAACATGTATAAATATGAGCATTAAATTATATGAATATAAGAACAAAATGCATGAATGTGTGGGTGACAATATATGCATGTGTGCATTGAAATATGATAATATAAGAGCAAAATGTATGAATGTGTGAGTGTAAATATATACGTGTGTGAGAGTGAAAATGTATATATGTAAAAGGAGAATATGTGTGTAAGAGTGAAAATGTATGTATGTAAAAGGAGAATATATGTGTGTAAGAGTGAAAATATGCTGCATTTTGAATGTCCGATAGTCCACCATTTGCACTGGAAATATCAAACATTTAATAAAAGTGAAAAACAATTAACAAGACTTAACGTATTCATCATAATTAATTATATTTATTTCGTATGGATGTAGGATTTTTGACTTTGTTTAGAGCAGTGATCTTCTACTATATGAACATTTTGGACCCAAAATCACAAAAAAAACGTAAAAACGATATTATTTTTCATATAGGTAACACAAACATACACAACGAAACCATTTAAAAGCTGGAAATATATACATGGGATTTCACTATGATAATGTGAAAGTTTGATTGAGGTAGCATGGGATTTCATTCTCATAAGGCAAAAGTGTTTTATAAATATAATACAAATATATATATATATATATATACATACATTATGTACAAAAATCTGTTTTTTCTGTCTTTATCTGTGCCACGCTTCAAAGCGGTTTCTGTCAACTATGACACAGAGGGCAACATCACAGGCTCCTCCTCCTCCATGTCAAAAAACAAGCTTAAAGCTTGACTCACATTCAGAGTTCTCTTCATCATAGTTGAATCTTCAAAACTCTAAATCTATCTAACTATATCTAAATTCTCAATGTTTGTCTGTCACTTTACTTCAATCGCAGTCTCCCGCCGTCTCTCTTAATCTCCCGCCGCCTGTCTTCGTATATCTTCGTCTCTCTCCATTTTCCGCCGTCTCTCTTCGGTTCCCGCCGTCTCTCTTCGGTTCCCGCCGTCTCTTTTCGTCTCGTATCACTCCGTTTACCTGATTACCTCACCCCCCTCCCTGGTAAATACATCCAGCACGATCTACAGTTTCCAGTATTTTCCGTTTCGTAAAATTATCAAATACGGCGAAGATATTAAAATATGTGCTTCCATTATTCATACTTCTGAGATATATTTGTATTCACTTTATATCATCGTATGTCCGTGTTTATTGGGTCTTTTTGCATAAAACAAAGACTGGCATATAGTTTCAAGCCAGTACTTTAGACAGAAATACACATATACATCCTGTTGAGCAGGATCTACAGTTTCCAGTATTTTCCGTTTCGTAAAATTATCAAATACGGCGAAGATATTCAAATATGTGCTTCCATTTTTCATACTTTTGAAATGTATTAACTTTATATCATCGTATCTCTGTGTTTACTGGGTCTTTTTGCATGAAACAAAGACTGGGATATAGTTTCAAGCCAGTACTTTCGACAGAAACACACAGCAATGTTTGTCCGGACTGTTGTTTTTATGCGGCACCGGCTTGAACAGGTCATGTGATCTGATCACTGTTATGGAAATCTAGGGCCCAACACAGCTGGAAAGTACAAGTCAAATGATCATAACAAATAAATGGTGAATCGAGAAAAGCTGTCTTTTGGTTATTTATTTGAAGCTTCAAATACACGATATAATGATTGAATAATGTCACAAGTCGCACAGAGTATAAGATGGTCTGCGCGAGAGTGCGCAGAACAATGGAAAAGCAAAGGTTATATAGAAAAGGAGTGGGAAAGAGAACAATCTGGGTTCACACAGTCAGATTGTTGATGAGACACCCAGTGGCCTTGAGTAGATAGCATAACGGTTCTCAGAGCAGGGAAGTTCGTGATGTGTCTGACTGTGTATGAGTCTCCCAGTCTGCTGAAACAGCTGTGGCCTTGCAGAGACTGGGAAACTCATAAGAGAATATAATAGAATAATAATGGTAAAAGCACAACAAGAGGAAATAAGAAGCATTTGGTTTAAACATATGAAAGACATAATAAGGATAATAATAAGGATGATAATAATAAAAATTCCCACTACATTCCCCCCTTTTGATCATACTTGATCAATAGAAAAAAACAAATGATAGGATAGACTGATATAACACATCAATGAATACACTCCATCGCTGGTTTAAGTAAACACATCACAAATATATCATAGAAAACTGGCTGTTTTTGTGGAGGACAGACTCCAATATAATGTAAGCATAAGAGAGGAGATACACACATGATTATATTGATGAATCGGAATCAGACTCTTCTGATTCTAGCTGATCTATCTCACTGTGGCGCAAAGGATTGTCTTGTAATGGAATAGTAGTATACTGAACGAAAGCTGAGGACACCATGCTGGAAACGCACTTCTTCAGTATTGGGATAATCAAACAGGTTGTTAAGATGCAGCACGGTGTCAGTGATGTTCTTGGTGGCGTCGGGAATGTAAGTGCAACAGGAGTCACCGATCACATGACACAGGCCACCCTTTGAGGCGAACAAAAGGTCAAGAGCGAATTGGTGCTGCATGAGCATGTTCCTAGAGGCTATTATGAATGGGGTCAAAGCCTGGAAGCCTTGAGTCGTCTCATAAGTCAGATTCTCTAGCCGGACGTGTAAGGTATCTATTTTATGGGCATTGTTTGCTGTACCCCACCATGGGAACAGGCCACCCATGAATTTAGCTGACAGCGGATGTCATATCTCTTTTTACCTTGTGGTGGTCGGGGTGTTGGAACTCTGGGTAATGATGTGTCGTGTGCATTAAGGACGTGAGTACAGTGACTGCTGGATTCAAATCCACTAGAGTGCATGTCCCTATCCAAAGGGGAGCCAGAACTTGATAGAGCTTGTTGCCGCACAACCAAACGTAATCTTCTGGCGCGCTAAACCCAGCATCACTGGGCCAGGCCAGTTGGAGGGAAATATGTTCAACATCTGGGAATGCTACGTTAGAAAGGATTCTCTCAGGGGCACCAGATATGTGACAATACGAAATTTTGTAAGCACCGTCACCGCATGTGTTCCGTAGGATGCGAGTACAACCAGTAGTAGTGCCTAGGAAAAAATAAGGTGGTGTAAAAGACGTTTTGTGGTAACCTCTCTGGATGCAGAGGTTGTGTTTCATCCCTCTCAAATGACTGGGGTGCACATGGCTGACGGGTTGGTACTTTGCGTATGTGGTGTCAAGCGTGGATGCACGCAAAGAGGAGTCAGACCGATTGCTGCATGGTGGGGGAAGCTGCCTAGCATAACGCCACTCGGTTACGCTGTCTTCACCCTTGATGGGCCTCGTCAGAGCCATAAACGCGCAGAGGTGTTCAACCTGGGTCAGAGAGCGCGGACGAACTGGCACGGACATTGATGAGTCCTGGGGGAAAAGAGTGCATGCATAACATGACCCATGTTGTCCTGCGGCCTGCAAGAATGATCTCAGAGTGTGCCACCAGACGTTACCGGTGATCCCATTACTGGTCTGACCCACATCAATGTTGCTATGGTCGCCTATGTATAGATTAAATGTAGATGTACCTATGGATGTCAATAGTGGCGTCAAAGGTTGCTTACGCTTTTCCGGGTCTGAGTTTTGGGCGCGATGTCTATGTAAAATGTGCCACACGGGTCGGCGCCGGATACATACATACAGACGCCAAAATAAAATAAATGTGGTTCGCCCTGCTTTCCCCATGTACCTCTTAGATACCTCGATTTTGGCTGACATGCTGTGTGCTGACCATGGATACCTAAAATATAGGACTAGTCCTAACACAACTATCATGGCAAGTATGCAGAGGAACCATTCTATGATTGTCCAGGCTCTCCAGTAGCATTCACATTGCTCACGGTTGCGTTGTCGTCTCTCCAGGCGAGCCCTCATCACGAGGGGGAAATGTTCCATGGAGTGTGTGAGTGTATTCTCTCGGTCGATTTCGTGACACGGACCGTCAGACTTCGCACACTGATAACACAAACGAGGAACCAGAGAGCATATGGAACCGCTCAGCTGGCACTCGCTCGTGACACCTTGTGTGTAGTGTGTTTTGGTGTATGTAGTGCAAGTGTGGTGCTGGTGGTGACTAGGACACGTCACTTGTTGTCATCTGTTGGTGACTTGGACATGTCACTTGTTGTCATCTGTTGGTGACTTGGACATGTCACTTGTTGTCATCTGTTGGTGACTCGGACACATCACTTGTTGTCATCTGTTGGTGACTTGGACATGTCACTTGTTGTCATCTGTTGGTGACTTGGACATGTCACTTGTTGTCATCTGTTTCTATCGTTTCTCCTTTCCTGTGACCACGACCTTGCAGTGGCTGGCGTGGACCCATGTAGCTCTCTCGGCGACCTTGACCGCTGTCTGGGTGACGAGAAGCACCTGGTAGGGACCTGCCAACGATTGGATTTCCAGCTCTTTCTCCGGAAATCCTTGACCAGCACGAAGTCGCCCGGTTGAAGGCGGTGAAGCGGACCAGTGGCAGTCGCTAAAGTGGATGATAGGTTAACACAATATGACAACATAGCATCCTCACACACAGTTGTGGAGGGAGGAGGACATCCTGGAGCCTTGAGTCCAATCTGGATTAGCATAGGATTTCAAATGGGCTGAGTTGACTCCGTGTTCTTTTCCGCATCCTCATGTACATCAGCACAATGGGCAGAGCTTGTGTCCATGACAGACCTGTGTCTGCACAGCATTTTGCTAGTTTGTAATTTTGCATAATGCAGATTAGCATTCTTCACAGTGCTTTTGAGCTGTTACTGTGAACCCCCTTGTGAACCACTCCTGATTTATAGACTCTAACATCCCCCCTTTTGACACATGATCCCACCCATGTGTCAATTTAGCGAAATGAGGGAAAAAATGTCTGGGAAGACATGGATTAGAATTTGGGCCAACCCAAAAAACAGCCCCAGCAGCCTTCCATTGAGCCTTCTCAACTGGCGTAGCTAGCTGCTTCATGGAAGTCAGTGATGACATTTTGTCAGTAAAGGAGGAGACAGGGATTTTAACAAATGAGTGTGCGTGAGGTGCGAGAGGAATCAGAGCAGCTGCCTTTGCGGCTGAGTCAGCAGACGCATTTCCTAGGGAAACTGGGTCTGTACTGCTTGCGTGTGCGGCACATTTACAGACTGCAACCTCAGATGGGAGCAGAATGGCGTCTAGTAAGCCTGCAACCAGTACATGGTTAAGTACTGGTTTGCCATCAGATTTAAGAAATTGTCTACACTTCCAAATAGCCCCAAAATTGTGTACTACCCCGAAAGCATGAGTCAGTGTAAATAGTCACGGTTTTGCCTTCTGCAAACGTGCAGGCTTCAGTTAGTGCGATGAGCTCTGCTGCCTGTGCTGAGAGGTGACATGGAAGCGGTCCAGAACGGAGTACAGCAGAATCTGAAACAACAGGAAAAAAAACCAACAAAAAAACAACAAAAAAAAACAAACAAATAAATTAGTGCCCCCTTGGTCGCGAGAGGCAGACCCATCAACATACAAAATGAGGTCAGCGTTGGTCAGAGGAACGTCTTTTAAGTCCAAACAATAAAAAAACCTGTCTGTCTTTAAGTCCGGTCTACAGTAGGTGTGCACACAATGGAAATTACGTCAACCGTCTTCAGGCAATATTCAAACTAAATGAAGTCTCTCCTTTTGAAACATCATGTGTTGAAATAAACACCTGTAGTTAAAAAAAAAAAAAAATGAATTGCCTAATATTTTTGTTGTGGAATCAATTAATTTCTTTCTTTAAAGGCAAAAACATGAAAAAGCTAAGAGAAAAACCCTATTGATACAATATTATTTGGAGCAACTTAATTTATAAATAGTTGTCAACTTAAAAACATGTGTTCATGTTCAACATGTGGTAATTAAGTACATACAATTTAAGATTAGATTTAAATCATACGGTAAAACAAGTTGGAACTTTTGGAGTAATCAACTTAAAAATGTGTGTTTATGCTACCAATTATTAAGTGAGTGGTAATTGAAAACACCTCTGATTGTAGAGGAAAAGCCTTCTCCCCTAACCCAAATAACTTTGTTGCTTTAACAACATTTCAATAGAAGTTGTCTTAACTCAATAACCATCGATGCAACCTATTGCCTTGATTTTCTTTGTTAAGCCAAGGCATTTGTTGTTAGAGTGTACGTAGACTGGGCCTCCCATATAACCTGGCTGAGCCGATATAAAAACCAATCAGCAAATAACTTTTCAATACATTATTGATTACTATTTTTTAGGTCCTTTTAGGTTGGAAGTGAACATAAGTCATAGGTACATGGTGTACTTTTCCTTCACTTCATGTATTAATACCTTTAGTTACTTCACAGATGTGGATGAATGATGTGAAATATAATCAAGTGTTAAATCAGACTTTAGTTCCACCTGGAGTGAATCCACCAGCTACCCTGCAGAATACAAATTCATTCAAACTAGCTGCACCTTCACCAGCTTTGAGAACACTTTCATGATCAATCATTATAAAACATATCACATATATTATTCTGAAATGGACCAATCTGCACAACGACTACTTTTACTGTCTTTACTTTCACTATATTCTGATAATACTTTTCTACTTTTACTTGAAGAACATTTTGAATGCAGGACTGTTACTGTAACACTCTGGTACTTCTACTTTTACTCAAGTACAAGATCTGAGTACTTATTCCTTTACTCAAATACAATATCTGAGTACTTCTAATTTCACTACAATATCTGAGTACTTATTCCACTTCTGGTAGTGTATTAGTCTGAATTGTAGCTACAAAATCACACAGAGCTGCATAAAAATAGAATAATATGTACACGTGTGTACAATGATTTGTAGGTAATTTTGACTACTCAAGACACCTCACTTATACATCTTCAAAGTATTGGCTTTCAGAATATTAAACTTGTTTCGGCAAATTCAGATGATAAATACAACTTTGAAGCTTGTAACGGCATAATTACAAGCAGAGAACGGACTAAGGTAACATCACAGCAAGCATAACGACAGCCGTGTGTTATGAACACATACGCAAGAATGACATCATCTGTTGCTTAGTGACTTTTTTAACATTTAGCCTTAACACAAACGTGTGAATGTGTAAGGTTTACCATTATATTCAAATGTGAACAAAAATGTACTGTCTTTGTGTACCGGAACACTGGAAAAAAAACATTTGAGACATCTATGGCAGTAAATATGTTGCAGAGGCTGGAACTTTTGGAGTAATCAGATAAGAATTCCGGACGAGCGTGCATGCACAGCTGCATTTACATCGTAAATCCTGGACAAATCTCCACTCGTCAGGAGGTTTGTCTCTGATCTTTTTGACAGGAAACACTGGAATCGTTACACGGAATAATGACCCCTTGTTTAAGCAGAGAGGTAAACACTGGCCATCAACAGCTTCACGTTTCAATGGGTACGGTACGTGAA
This sequence comes from Pseudochaenichthys georgianus, assembly GCF_902827115.2. Lineage (NCBI taxonomy): Eukaryota > Metazoa > Chordata > Actinopteri > Perciformes > Channichthyidae > Pseudochaenichthys > Pseudochaenichthys georgianus. The sequence goes on along the minus strand of NC_047520.1, from coordinate 20,789,412 downwards.
CGTGGACATTAACCCTACGTCATATCTGTGAGCTGCCCAGAGTGAGTATGGCACATCTGAAAGCGCGGCAGGAAGCTCAGAGATATGAGAATTACCTTATCCTCAACCAACAGCAATGTGCGCAGAACGGCTACGTTCGTGCACATTTTCCTTTGATACACGTCACGTGACATAGAGTACATGACATATTCTGTGTGTGTAGGTGCCCAATCAGTGACTGACTCCCAATCTTTAACGATTGGACCCAAATCCCTCCATCTATCAGTGGGGCCCCCTGGCTAGTGAAATGTGTGGACCGCCCCTGGGATTTGACACAGCTGGTTGTGTCTTGTGTGTGTGTGAGTCTAACAGAGATAGTGCTACCCAGCGAATTCCAATACATTTTTAAATATGAGCTCATCATTCACACATTCTAACAGTAAAACTCTCATCATAGCAGTTACGCGGATCTTTCAACCACGTTAGCAGTACAATGCAAAATGAGAAGTTTCCACACAGCAGGTGGAAAACCACGTTGACCAGTCAAATGCAACAACTCCTGAAAATCAGGATATGTCAGCCGCCCATTGATACACATTCACCAGTTCTTTATCATCAAATGACACTTTTTGAACCATCGTAGGAGATGGCTGTCGGACTTTAAGACCCTCATTTGTGGAAAAATGAGGTCCAAGCCGAACCGGAGAACCAGATCTCTGCCCAGTAAATGTATTGGGCAGACAGATGATAAAATAACTGTTTTTTACTGATGTGGGAAATGGATTACTGTCAACACCGTTATCTCCACTCTGAAGTGGTACAGAAACTTCTGTGTGTGTGTGTGTGTCACTTCCCTGGTTTGATGCTGCTGGCTGAATTTCCATCTCGCTCGATTGGGCCCCTTCCCTGCTGTCCCCCTCTGCCTCCACTCCAGTGTTCTGTGAGCAGTCCCATAATCCAATGTTCAACACTTCCACACTTGGAAACATCTTTCTTCAAATGAACGTCTTGCTTCTTGTCCTCTGCCTCTGAAAACCTCCTCTGCCTCTCCCTCGGTATTGTGAGCGGCCAGCATTTTGTTTAGCTTGCGCTGTGTCTGTGAGTCCGTTGAGAAAGGCATTACTGAGGTTTGTTTCCCAAACACCTGCTTGGTCTCCTAGGGCATCGGGTTTGTTTATCCCGCTGTTGTCGAGCTTGGAGTTGACGCTGACTGCATGGCTGGGGCTTGTAGTTGAGGTGGTTGAGGTGTTCCAACCAGATTGCCAGGGTTGTACGCCGGAGGAGGGAAGGGATACCCAGTCGAGGAGAGGTCATTCAGGCCTGCAATGGAAGGACACAGAGATGTCTGGGGTTTACATGTCTTTTGGAAATAATGTATTTCTTTTCTTCACATTCATTTTCAACCTTAATATTTTATTTAATCCCCAAGGCCAACTGCCTTTTTTTTACTCCCCAGTATTATAAACACTTTCTATGAGTGTCCAGTTTTTCCAAGTCTTTTACTTTAATTGTACTTTTCTTTTTCATCCCATCTCCATACTCTTGTAATTTATCTCTTAGGTTTTTGATTTTTAATTTACTCAAAGAACCTCCCTTAGGAAATCCGAACATTTCCGTCCATATATTTAATTTAGCCAGACTTTCTTCACCATATTTTGCTCGCATGACATCAACTATCGGACCCTCAGGAGGCTGTACATACCCCCCCCCCTGCTTTGCCCCCATAGCAAAGTCTTTTAAAGTGTCACCAAAACACTCCGTGTCACCAAAACACTATTAAAGTGTCACCAAAACACTCCGTGTCACCAAAACACTATTTTTCATCCGTCGATGCTAGATATGCCAAATATCTCTGTTTTCGAGCAGTCCCTCTCCTGATGTCATGGAGTTTTAATTACGTTTAACTTTAAACAATTTAGACTTTGCACATCTCACCGAGTATTGAAAGCCCTTTGAGTTCGTTGGATCTCGTGAAGTCAATCGGTTCCACCCCTCGCGCTGGTCCCCTCGTCCCGTACGTTTTATGTCGGGGTAGAGGAGGATCCAAGATCCCGGAGCTAGCAGCCACCAGCGTCCAGAGGTTTCCCCGATCAAACATACAGAGATCCTGCCGACAACGCCATTTGTTATGGAAATCTAGGGCCCAACACAGCTGGAGAGTACAAGTCAAATGATCATAACAAATAAATGGTGAATCGAGAAAAGCTGTCTTTTGGTTATTTATTTGAAGCTTCAAATACACGATATAATGATTGAATAATGTCACAAGTCGCACAGAGTATAAGATAGTCTGCGCGAGAGTGCGCAGAACAATGGAAAAGCAAAGGTTATATAGAAAAGGAGTGGGAAAGAGAACAATCTGGGTTGACACAGTCAGATTGTTGATGAGACACCCAGTGGCCTTGAGTAGATAGCATAACGGTTCTCAGAGCAGGGAAGTTCGTGATGTGTCTGACTGTGTATGAGTCTCCCAGTCTGCTGAAACAGCTGTGGCCTTGCAGAGACTGGGAAACTCATAAGAGAATATAATAGAATAATAATGGTAAAAGCACAACAAGAGGAAATAAGAAGCATTTGGTTTAAACATATGAAAGACATAATAAGGATAATAATAAGGATGATAATAATAAAAATTCCCACTACATCACGCCGGCGTGACGGTCGACTCCAAAGGGTTTTTACAACTTGTATTTAGAAATACTCTGTTGTAATTATTGATGCATACATGTGTTCATCCATTCAATGTGGCATCTGCTATAATGGGGTTAATGTATGATATTACTTAATAATACATTATAATATATGATATGATAATTACATTTTAGTTTTATTCATTTCTTATTTCATAGTTTCTCATTATTATTATTTGTATCGCTCATTTTATTTTTGATTTTATTAATCTGTGTGAATCTGTGCTGTCCTGTTTTTCACTCTCACCCTGTTGCTGTCTGAACTACTGAATCTCCCCACGGGATTAATAAAGGTCCATCTTATCTTATCTTAATGTATAAATTGATTTACTTCAATCTACTATACTGTGTAAAAACACCCCAACAATATTACAAGAAATATACTGCATAAAGCAAACTATATACTTTATTTGATCTAAAATATTGATGTTTCTACAACACCCAGTTGTCTTTGTGTATTTTGTGAATGAAGTGCCATCTCATGGTTAAATCCTGTAATTGAACAAATGGGGAAATTGGGCAACGCCCTCTAGCAATTTGGCAACACCCCCAGCCACTGGGCTTTTGACTGGGACACACCCATTTGAGTCTGATCTGGAGTGCTACATCTGTAGCTGAGACAAACCTTCATCCAGCTCCACTAACCTCCTTTCTCTTTGTTTTCTCCTACCAGCTACATAGGACATGATGCTGCCCCTAAGCACTGCTTTAATGGATTCCCATAATACTGAATCATCCTCATCACCTGTATCGTTTGTAGCTCTAATATCAGGCAGCCTGTCCGACATATATTTTAGAAAACTTTTCACTTTTAAAATGGTGTTGTCGAATCTCCAGGTGTGTTCGCTTTTATGGTTGTTAAATCTGATATCGAGTGACATGGGAGCATGATCACTGATCAAGATGTTGTGGTATTGTGTAGTCGCTACACTAGAGATCAGCTTAGAATCCAACAACATGAAGTCAATCCTTGAATAGGATTTATGCACAGGAGAGTGCCTCTGGCAGTAGGGTTAAGTAGCCTCCAGATATCAACTACATTTAGGTTATGCATAGTATTGTTTAACTCCTCGCTGGATTTACCGTTCACGGACGACCTTTGGGATTGCTTATCTAGCAAAGAATCCAAGATGCAATTAAAGTCCCATTATAATGTTTGTTTTGCCAACATCTGGAATTCCATTGAAAACTGTCTGAAAAAATGCAGGGTTGTCAAAGTTTGGACCATAAACATTAACCAACGTGACGGGGGCAGAGTTGAGTGTGCCTGATACAATTATAAATCTGCCATTTAGATCACTGACTGTACGCCTATGTTCAAACGAAACATTTTTCTTAATGATAATGGCTACCCCTCTAGCTCTGGCACCGTAGTTTGACTGGTACATTCGTGGTCCCCATCCCATACGTAGTTTGTCTTTAGCCGTATTGTTAATGTGTGTCTCTTGAAGATACATAACATCAGCTTTCAAACGTTTCAAGTGTGCCATTATCTTCCCTCTCTTAACGGGGTGATTCAAACCTCTTACGTTCCAGCTTACTATCCTTGTGATATCACCATTATTCAATGACATGACACATCCCCATGCTTATGTGATCACTTATTGTGAAAACATGTAAACCAAAAGTCAATCAAAAATGTTTTGAATAGGGACTTCCGGTTTGGCTGGATATGGAATAGTCAAGTTTTTGAGAGGCTCCGCTTCCTCCTCAAAATACATTTCTTCGTGAGAGGCCTGCAAAAGTCAGCAGTATAACCTGTTGAAGCGTAACAGAGACATAGGGAAATCGCAAAAGAACAAAAGTGCCGAGAAACAAAGTATGACTGATGAAACCAGCAACGAGGCTAGCGCTAGCACCAGGCTGGATGCTAGCAGCGATCAGGACGAGGCTCCGACGAGGACGGACATCATGGCAGCTATCAATCAGCTAAATCAAAATGTAGACTCGAAGTTCGAGTTGCTCAATGCCTCCATAGCAGGTCTGAAACAGTCACTGGGCGAGGTAGAACAGAGAGTAATTTCTACCGAAGGTGGACTGAACGAACACGAGACCCGAATCAAAGCTTTGGAAGACCAGTGCTCAAGATGGGCTGAGGAAGCCAGTTCGCTCAACGGGAGGGTGGACGACCTCGTCTCGCGCTCTCGACGACAAAACATTTGGATAATAGGTGTTAAGGAAGGCATGGAAAAGGGCAACCCAACAGACTTTGTTTCGAAATGTATACCAGCACCACATTTTAGTAATTGTATTGTATTGTCATTCCTTTTGTCCATCATTCTTACTGAAAATGTTAGATTACACATTCACATCTGACTGAAGATTGGCCCCATTTATTTGTGACGTTGCAAACTCTGCGGTACAAGGCACAAGTGATGTGAAGCTCATAAAGTGAGGCAAATAGAAATAATCAGCTGATGGAGTGTAGATGTGGAAATAGCTGCATTCGATCAGCTGACTGTGTTTTCACAATAAAAGTAGTTTCTTAGTGAATGTCCTGTACTGGTCTTAACATCTCATAGCATCAGCTTTTAATGTTCCTCTTGGATGTTCTTCTTGACCCTCAGAGCAGGAGAACATGTCGTGTCTTTCAGGCATGTCCTTTCCTAACAAAAATGACAGGAAACATAAAACATATTATTGCAGAACAAGTGTGTTATTTATGAAAGCGGTGTGTTTGTGTGTTTAGGGGCTGTAGATATCATTATTTTGTAATTGTAATGTTTTTTTTTTTATTTCAACAGTGAGCTACAAAGACAATCAGATTATGAATGAACAGTATGAAGTTCATCAACATTAAAATATATTTAACTGTTATCAAAACGTAGTGCAACAGTAGAAGCTTGCTCTGTTGTCTCACTGAAAGAATAACTTTTACCACGTTTTTTACAGACAATATTGAGAGATAAATAGTAGCAGTTCTCACTATGTGTTAAATATCTTTGCCTTCAATACATTACATTAGAAAGCTGACAAAGTCATATTGCTAAATATCTAAATGTAACTTTTTGCATGGAAAAAACCCTCAACTTAACTGATGTGTAGGTGATCTAGTATTTAGTATTGTTTATTGGAATGTATATCAGTGTATTCAAGTCAATACTTCATTCATTTAAACTATTATCTTTCTTGATTCTTTGTACAGTATGAAAAATAGAGTTCACTGCTGTGAGGAGTCCAGTTCTGTCTCTAACTCTGGTCCAGCCTGTCTGCATCACCTGGACACCTTAAACAAACAGATATATATATATGTAAAGTACCATGTGTACAAACAATATAACTGATTCTCTTCTGTTGAACATGTTGGATTGTGTATTGTCCGAGTCAGGGTCCTTTTTATTTTACTGTAACTTTGGAAGTTGTGTTATCAATGCTTACTGTTTATTTGATACCCATTTGGTAATGTAATTAATAAAAACAACAAGGTTTGGGTTCGTTCTTCAGATGACTGTGACGTTAACGTGTAAGCTCGATAATGAACTCCAGCTCAACCAACCATATTGTAATATCTAAGTAATCATCTAGAAATATGACATTAATAATTGTAATATACACACATCTTATTGTGAGGTTGATTTCACATACACTACTTCGACGTTAGCTTGTCTACATACTTGAGCATAGCCAATTTAAAGTAACCTTAGCGATGCATACAGTTCCTCCTACATTATAAAATATCTCTAAGTTACAAGGATGACCTTATTTTATCAACCTCAAACAGAAGCCGTTTGTTCAACAGTATTATCCCACTTAACGCTTAACACTTGTCTATTTCGTTTTAACCTTTATATATACAGTCTATGGTTTTAACTTGGAGGCTACGATTAGCATCGTTAGCACCGATGTAGCTACCACTCCCTTACACGCTAACCCAAGCCTTAACATTCATTACGTAGCTGATTAAAATCATTAACACATAAATGAGTACTCAAATTTCACTTACCGCAAAACCGCATGCATGCACCGTCTGTTTTAACCGCAGAGCGAGTCACAATAGTCCGATATATAAGCATGAAGAACAAACAACCACGGCCGGCTTCAAGTTGTGTTTCCTGGATGAGCTGAGCAGGCAGAGTCCCTGTAGCTTCACGGAGCAGCTAGCAGAGAGACGTGAAGCTAGCAGCAGCAGTCACTTCACAGAGCCGTCACTCAATGTGACCACGCCCTAATTTATGCAAAAACTTTAAGACCTAATATAAATAAAAGGGTCGTGTTAGAAAACAATTCACTCACAGATCCATAATCATGAAGGTGGAATCTAACTATATTCATAATATTTATTGCAGCCAGGGGTAGAAACATGTTTTTTTCTGCTGTAAAGTTGGGGTCTATGAAAATTGCTCCTTTCTGCAGTCAGTCCCTATCGGCCAATATATGAACTGCAGTGTGTGGCACTTCCGTATTGGCATCCCGGCTCTTCCCCAGAGTTTGCCGCTTGGTCACAACGTAAAATTAGTAGTCTGGAGTCATTTATGTGGCTAATAAGCCTTGGTTGCTATAAACAGGTTGTTCTGTATAAAGTTCTAAAATACACCTGAGACATCCCTAAAGCTCATTAATTATAATTAATGCATTGAATCTCATTTATTTAATGTGTACACAACCAGAAAGGACTAATGGTGATCAACAGCGTATCATCTGCCCTGCAGGGTCTGCAAAGTCAGAGGCAGCGTGATAAAGTCAATGAGCACAACTTAAGAGTAAACAAAGGCAAAACTTGAAAGCTCAACAACCTTAAAGGTCCCATGTCATGCTTTTCCGGTTATTACCCGTCCCCTTGTGTGTTATGAAGGTTTGTATGCATGTAAACGGTCTGCAGAGTCCCAAACCCTCAAAGTACTCATTGGAGATTTTTTTTTCCCATTTGTTTCTTCCGGGAACCGCATGACGTCATGCGGTTCCCGGAAGAAACAAATGGAAAAAAAAAATTGACCAAAATGGACCAATCCGCGGAGCTCCGCCCTCACACACCAGGATCCCTTGGCGTCACTATCAAACGCAGTGGGGGGACCTTTAGCGTACATTTTCAACTAACAGGCAATCCCATTGACTTGCATAGAGCTCCCTGGTTGGTAATAGTCGAGTTGGGATGGCGGAGGAATGCTCTCCACAGATTAAACTCTAAGATAAACTAACCTTTAAATAAATACATGTTCTGGACTTTAACATTTGTTGCTCATTTAGTCACAAAATTGTACTGTTATGAAGAAATACTTAAAAGCATGGTGATTCAAATGGAATGTCTTAAGTGAACTGACCCATCAACCAATGTTAGCAACTGACTCATTTGGTTGTGGGTGTTCAACCATTTATCTGTCTCACGCCCCACATGCTCTTAATGTCACGGTCACATGAACTCACTTTAAGATCAGTCATTTGTTGGCTTTTTTATCAACAGCCTCTTACTCTTGCTCTGAGGTCCTGTCCAGTGTAATGATCATTTAGCACTGACCCAGGACCTGAACCTGAGATGACCCAGAAAAAGTGAGCAGCAAGACGTGGATAGGGTCAAGTTACTCTGAACTCGAAGTCATTTAGAATAAGTGTCACTAAGAGTCCAACACATTTACTGTGCGCCGTTTAAAAAGGTTTTTGCCACACGAAAGCAAGCATGAGATAAAATAATGGTGTGTGTCAGTCCGTGTCGAGCTCTCTGAGCGGCTGCAGCTACAATCAGTCCTTGATCAAATGACAACAGAGACGGGGAAAGGAGAGATTGAAACCAGATGTTTACCTCCAGAACTACCCACTACCCCCTTCCCTCAGACGGCTTTGTTCCCAACCGGAGAAGACAGGAGATACAGCAGAGAGAGGGGGGGGGGATCAACTCTGTCTACTGCAGTTCTCTCTTTCTGGCCTCATTTGCAAATCAAATGGCAATGACAGCAGCAAGTGAAACCTCCTGTGCTGCTAAATGTTTTTACAGTCTCCTGAAACGGAATTCCTTTCCCGATAACATCAGCAATACGAAAGCAATGGAAATAGATTTGTTGAATGGTTGGCGCAATTTCAAAATATTGCAAACTCAAGAGTGGATTTGTACTTTTCTGGAATACCAGGGCTGCAGTCGGATAGTTTAAAAATCAGCTCCTAAGTTCTAACCCTATCGTCTATTCCTTGACCTCTGAGTGAAACGTCACGGGGTTAAGGGATAGTGGATAGGAGAATTTAAAAGGACTTAGGAGAAGAGACTGCGGTACTTTAGAGAATCCGAATGCACTTTCGCTATCCGACGTGTTTATGATGCGCCAGCGGACGTCATTGTGTGCGTCTGCTGCTGTGGGGAAACTATGGAAACCACAGTTTTACAGCGGAATACAACATGGATGTTCAATAAGAACAAGGGACTACTGTGAACTCCTCTAGAGACTCTGCTCCGTGCTCTGATGCTGCTGCTTTGCTTTATGAACGGGGACAACAGAGAAACATATTCTTCATGACCAAAGTTGGAATTGAAATAAAAAAGGAAAGTGAAAGTTCTGCTCGTCACCCTCTCCCTCCGGTCCACATTAATACCAATGATCCCAATACGTATGATTGTATGAACTAAAGATCTTAAAATCAATACAGATGTATTTATTATAAACGTTAGTCCTTACCATCTATCACTGTGTATATCACCATTCAAACATCTTTTAAAAGTTGAACAAACTCCACACAGCTCAGTAAAGACTGTGAGATGTTGACTTTATTTGATCATTTCAGTAAAAACTAACGTTCATATTTCTCTCTTTGATTATAATACTGATGAACGTTCAGAACAAAGCACTTTGGCAACTTACCACCTATGTTTTAAAAAGCTTAATAAGCACCGTAACTTTCATGATATCATTTCTCCGTCATAATCGTTTTTTTCCGTGAACGGCCGACTGTTGAGTGACGGCAAATGCTGCGGCTGCAAGGCATTGTGGGGCAGCATTTTCGCTTCTCCTGTCAGTTAGGGAGGTCCAGTGGTTCCTAAGCTAAAGGAGGTTATAAAGGAAGTTTGAAACCTCCTTTCCTTTCATTCTCATCATTCTAGAGAATTCTAACGGCACTTATCATGGCTGCCACTGAGGGACTTCCGGGTCATTTCACTCCTTTAGGAAGGTTCCTAAGCTAAATGGACTATTCGACTTCAGCCCAGACCTTCAAACACAATGACTTTTATTGGTTCAAAGATTCTTTCTAACCTGTGTGACCCCTTGTCTTGTTTGTTTCATTACTTTGTAAGATGCTTAGTTGGAACTAAAGGTTTGATAGCATTGCTTTGAATCTTTACCTAAAATAACAAATGATAAGGGGCAATGTTATTACACTACAAGAACTCGAAATCGAAAACAATGACCATGAGACCATTTAGTAAGGTAACAAGCAAAAGGGAAAAAACGCCTCTCAGACGCTCTTCCGTTTACTTTTTTAATAAAGAAAAACAAATGGTCCGTAGATACACGGATTCATCTCCCTCCATCGTGTTGATTTGAATCAGAAGTTCTGAACATGAGCCCACCCCGCTCGACCTTCTGAGCCAATCACAGCGCGATAATGACCTGCCTTCCGTTTCAACCTTTATATATACAGTCTATGGTTTCAACCATACTCCTTCCGTTTCCACTATACTTTGTCTCCCACATACATACATTCTTCTCTTGCATACATGTATTGTCTTCATACATGCATATATTATATATTAAATGTAAACATTGAATGAATGTGCATGAGAGCAAAATGTATAAATATGAGCATTACAATATATGAATATGAGAACAAAATGCATGAATGTGTGAGTGACAATATAATGAATGTGTGCATTGAAATATGATAATATGAGAGCAAAATGTATGAATATGTGAGTGTAAATATATACGTGTGTGAGAGTGAAAATATATGTATGTAAAAGGAGAATATATGTGTGTAAGTGTGAAAATATATGTATGTAAAAGGAGAATGTATGTGCGTGAGAGGACCAGTATGAATTACGGCCTGTACGGCCCCTCATAGCTTACTCTTCCTCAAGCGACTCCTGTCTGTAACAACCATCTATTTTTACCAGCCACAATTGACCCCGATGTTCCCACTTGGAGAGGGAAGGCCTCCGCTGCATGGGGAGTTATACATTGATAGCCTGTTTGCCAGTTTTGACCAACTACAGGTTGCCTTTAATCTAAGAGGATCTGATTTCTTTAGATACTTTCAACTAAGGGATTTGGCTAAAACCCACTCTCCACAATTCCCCCAATCCCTGCCTCCCAGTGGAGTGGATCTTGTACTTAGAGCAAGAACTTTGTCTAGGCGCCATGTCTCTTACTTTTATGATCTTTTTTCTCCGGATGAATTAATCTGCCATTAACAAGATTAGAACTAATTGGGAAAAGGAACGACAGACCACCTTCTCTGATGACTTTTGGAGGGAGGCCCTGAGAGCCGTTAACTCATCCTCCAGTTGCGCTAGACTCAGCCTAATACAGTTTAAAGTTCTCCATAGACTACATTATAGCAAGGCTAAGCTCACCAGGATGTATCCAGATAGATGACCGGTGTGATAGATGCTCCCAGGCCCCCTGCGACCTGACTCACATGTTCTGGTCGTGCCCTAAATTATCTAGCTTCTGGCAATCTTTCTTCGAATGCATTTCTGAAATTGTAGGTCTAAAAATCTCTCCATGATACTATGTCTCTTCTAAAGTTTACTCTCTGGGGTTCCTCAGATAAGTTTTACGCTCATTGGAGGCCACTGATCAGCTATGTAGACCGTCTTCCCCCTGTCGCTGTAGGGATTCTCCGTTTATCTATTTATAATTCTGATATGATTACTCCCCTGTCCGCCACACATGCAGCCCGTGTGACATCCCTGGATATGTGTTAGTATGTGTACATGTATCTATGCAGGTATGTGCATGCAGGGCCGTATCCAGGATTTCCTAAATACCGAGGTCTAAACCTTCTGGGGGGGTTATTCCCCCCGAGATTTTTGGGATTTTCATGATCTAGTTAGGTGCTTTTTAAGTCCTGTGGGGGGTCCAAAATTGGATAATATATTGATTTCAAACCAAGTCAGTGGGCTGCAATATAAATTATTTTTGAAAGTGTAATGCATAATAATCAGTTGATTGTTACTATTAATGATCTGGACATGCAGAAGAGGCTAAAATGATCACAAAACATTGTCAACATTCATTTTCCAATGTTTAATTCAATTGTTCAAGTAAACAAAATTATTTAAGAAACTATTTACATCAATATTGTATGTTTTTGTGTTTTGCGCGTTCATTTTCTCATGGTGAGGGCAGTGGCATCATTTGAAGAGAGGACAATGTTTTGGGTTTAATTAAGTCTTCTTGAAGTGCCACATTTTAACCATTATCATGTCATCTCATTTTCTATCAAATGCCAAAACTATACGCGTGTGTCCAGAGGCATCCCAGCGTTTGAGGACTTTTTCAGGATCCAGTGCTCTGTTCCTATGCACATGCATCATTGCAAGTCCTGATAGCCTGTCATTACCAATGCTGGGTCGCAGCCAGGTCTTCAGCCGCCTCAAGGCAGAGAAGGACCTCTCACATGAACAGGTGGTCACTGGAAGTGTGAGGTAGATGGAGAGGATACAATGGATGTTGGGGTAGTATTGAACATTTATAATATTCAATGTGTCTTTTGCCGTCAATACCAGGAGTGTTGGAGGTTGGTTCTTTACCTTCCATCTGTGAATCTCCTGGTCAATGGAGTCTGGCTGAGGTCGGTCTTCTCTGTACCATGACACCATCATTTCTTGCTTGTCTTTTGTGAGTCTGGACAAAGCTGAAGGAATCAGGTATGTAGCAAGCATGGCTGGCTCAGAGTGTTCCACAAACCTGGTGTTCAGTTGGCTTGTCACATGGTCAATAAAAGGATAGAACAGATTGAGTCTGTAGTGTTCTTCGATTGACTGTGAGGGTGTGTTCGCTCTGTTTTGCTGCCTATTGGTAACTCGCTTTGTTGATGGAACCACATCTATGGAGCTGGCCAGTTATATTGACTGTGCATAAATATCACAGAATCCTTCCTCATTCCTTAGAGTAGAAATGACCTGAGCCACCTCTCTGGCCTCTGTGTATGCGGTCATAAGGTCAATATTAGGTGACTGTAACCCTTTAGTCAACGGCTGGATGTAGCCTAGAATTTTGTGAGTTGTGACAGCCGTGACAATTGTGTCAAAGGACTCCATACTGTGTCGTAGGTTGTTAGCCTTGTTTGCGTTTGATGATGTTCTTGATTCCAAATCTGTGAGTGCAGAGTGGAATGATTTGAAGTGATCCAGGAAAGCACCCACCGTCTTCCCTCTGGAGCCCAGCGTGTGTCCTCTGGAGCCCACCGTCTTCCCTCTGGAGCCCCAGCGTGTGTCCGACATGAGTGATATACCTCCTGTTTTCCTTTTGACACTTGCGTGTGTTTCCATGCTTCCTGTTGGTTCTTCTTGTAACATGTGTTTTCTGACAGCAGATGCTGAGAAAAACACTGCTATATTCTCAATGGTACCCATGGTGTTCCTAACAAGGGGGATGTCAGAACATCCATGGACTACCACAAGATTGAGTGCATGGCTTCGACAATGTGTGAAAAGGGCCCGGGGTTGAAGCTCTTTCATGCGTTGCTGTACTCCACTCACATGCCCACTCATTGCGCTGGCGCCATCATAACCCTGTCCTCTGAGATAGTCAATCTCGAGACCCCACTTCTCCAACTGAGAGAGAATTGCTTCTGTAATTGAAGCAGCATCTTGTTTGGCAAGAGGACAGAAACCCAAGAACTCCTCACATATTTCGGCTCCATTAACATGGTTAATGTAGCGAATGCAGATAGACAGCTGTTCTATCCCGCTCACATCCATTGATTCATCCACAAGGACTGAAGAACCTGGCTTTTTTAATTTCTTTTACTGTGTCCTCCGAATCTCAGATTCACAACATGCAATTAATTAATTCTGAATCGCTGGACAAATGTATTTGGCATTTTTGGCTGCTGTCTCAAGGTGATGTTTCAGTGTGGGATCAAGTGCAGACTTCCAGGTGAGGAAATGAGTTGCCATCTTCCCTTTGTCCCGTCCAGTCGCCACGCAGCGCTATGTTCCTCTTTGACAGATTAATGACAACATCAATAATGGAAAGTAGAGCTTTGCGATTCCTTCCAACCTTCTCTGCACATGCATCACTCAGAACAGAAGGAATGCTTTTCTGTTGCCCTCGGGCGACTGACAGACCGTGCTCAGCCAGCTCCGAGGCATGTAGGGGTGCTGGACTACAACTGTGGTTAGAAATGATGCCCCGCTTCTCTCCAATGGCATTTTTCCAGTCTCGAAATCCGTCATTTATGAAGATTGTGTTTGTTTGTTTTTTACTAAACGACATACAAATGGAACAATAGAATAGAATCTTCTGAAACAGAATATCTTAGCCAAGGATATTTCTCCTCCCACTTCATGTTATAGCGTAATTGCTTTTCACCGAACTTTGTTTTGGGGTAATTATGTTCATGTTTGAACCACTTATTTTTGAGAAGGCAGTACTTCCTTCATCAGTTAGTGCTTTATTTTTATACTTGGCTGGATCAAATTCATGTCGAATTGTCTCTCTTTGACCGTTATCAGCTCTCTCACTCCTCATCTCTCTCGCATCTATTCTTGCCACCTCTCTTCCGGCCTGGTCTACCATACTAGTACTGGTATTTGGTCTCTCTTGTCCCCTTGTGTCTCCTGTGCTATTTCCCTCAGTCTCCATGTCCATGTCTCTCTCCTTTCCACAACCTGCACCCTCTCTTCCATTACTCTCTCTGTCCTCCACTCTTTCTCTTTGTTCAATCTCTCCCTCGTTGTTAAATGTTTGCTCCTCCTCACTTGTCGCTCCTGCCAGTGAATTAAAAGCAATTCAGCTATTTAGTTCATTTCACTTGTTTGTTTGCATTATTTTTTTAATTTAAATCTGTTTTGTTTGATTCTCAAAAGAGAACAAAGATGTAAGCAAATTGTGTTTCATACAATTGTATGTTACTATGAGATCATAACTGCAATAGATATGTTTTAAAATGATGCCTATTGTCTATAAATGAAAACTATTGTTATCGATAAGATAGATAGATGGAGAGATGGAGAGATGGATAGATAGATAGATAGATGGATGGATGGATAGATAGATAGATAGATAGATAGATGGATAGATAGATGGATAGATAGATAGATGGAGAGATGGATAGATAGATAGATAGATGGAGAGATGGATAGATGGATAGATAGATGGATGGAGAGATGGAGAGATGGATAGATAGATAGATGGATAGATAGATAGATAGATGGGGTAAATAAGCCTACATTCTTGTGTGTGACTGTACCTGCAGTTCCTCCCTGACTTCCATCACTTTCTCTCTCTCTCTTTCTCTCTGCCTGTCCTGTCTCTTCCTTGCCGAAGCTGATCTTCGACTGACGTAGTCTCTTCATTATATCTGAGTCAGTGTCAAAAGAACACAATACAATGTTATATCTTCAATGTTTTACTCAAATTGAAATGAAAGAAAAGTATTACAACGTTTGTTAAAAGGTAATCCTTCTGACATTGGATGAACGTAATTAACTTTAGCTCTCTAGCTAGTTTATTCACGCAATTTAAACCAAAGTATAGCCTGTAGCTGCAATATAAGTTAGTGTGCATGTTGTCAGACGTCCACTGACTAATGTAGAGCGTTCACACAGGATCTGCTGGTCATATGATGTCCTGATGAACAGAAACACAAGCAGCTCGCTGAACTCAGATACCTCATCTCCTCCGCTGCAACGATACAAGCCCGGGCTGCTGTGGTTTGTTGATACATGTGGTCTTCTTCTGTTTGCTTTGATCGGGGCTGCGTAGTTACGCAACAGCACCCCCTTCTTCAGTAAATGGAAGTACTACAAATAATCCCGTTTAGTGCCGTTATTTCACAAGTTTTGTTATATACACAGTTCGGAAAATATAACCGAGGTCCGGACCTCGGTGACCTCAATGGTAGATACGGCCCTGTGTGCATGTATATTTTTGTATACAGAGTTCTCATGAACTAAGTTCTGATGAACCTTTGTGGGAAAAGTACTGCGGTGTGAAAGCGATCTGTACTGGGACTCCCAGCAGCTTCAACTGAAGCCTTCCGAGTAAATCGCCAGAACGCCGACACCTCCTCATCTCCACCACTCCCATGTTTTCTTTTGTGTTGCCATAAGTTAGTCTCTCTGCATTTCTGCGCTGGGCTAATGCTAATGCGAGGATAATAAAATGGCGGCTTCACAAAACCTTTTGGGAGTTTTACGGGGCGTGGTTTGCAACCCGCCCAGCCAATCAGACACAGGAACCTTTTTCTCCCACGAAAGTCCCTGCTCTTTAGCTGCGACGGAAAAGGGGGTGAAAAGGTTCTCATGAACTCTTTTTAGTTCCCGATTTTTTTGGTGTGAACACGACATTTCGGAACTATATCGGAACTAAAGTGGGAAAAGTACTGCGGTGTGAACGCGCCTATTATCTACAAGGTGCTCCATTTCAGAAAAATTCCCCAAAGAATCCAGTGCATTTTAACTCTGTTTAAAGACACTGAAGTCATACATTGTCAAAAACAATTAAACTTAATAAACTGTGCAGTACACAAACTGTGCAGAACACATACATTTGAAATATTAATTTGCATACTAAGTTACCATTTCAAAGTGTTGTGATGGTGACATTAAAAGAGAATTGTATGTTTACTCAGATTTGGAGTTAACCTATAAAGGGGCTTTCTAATGGTGTCTAAACATGTACCTTATCCATTAATCATCTATAATTAAAAAGACTTAATTATGTCATTTTGAATAGGTAACCTAATGGAAATGTAAGAGCTTTTGTCAATAAGAACAGTAAAATGTCTCCCCTGTATGTTGTAACAGTGACAACAAATTGGGTGACAGTCGGGAACAGTCACTGCATGTGTCATCTGTTCCCTGAGTCATTGCATCTTAAATGCTGGTGAATAGTTTTAGCTGTTATTTTCTTGACATATGTTTTTCCCCTTCTGTTTATTTATTTTGAATATCTCTCAGAGTCCATAGAGTACACATTGAACATATGTGTCTCTGCCCAATTGATTGAATAACATTGATGTGTTTTCTCCTGGAGCCTGCCTCAGGGAACTTGTGCTTTTGTCGTTTGTTCTTTTGGTAGACAGTCAAGTACCGCAGAGTTGTGATCAGGGCATAAAGAAAAGCTTGTACAGAACATATTGAGTCAATAGGTTGCCATTCATCCTGCATCAAATTGTGGATAGAGATAACAAAAGGCTATACAAAGGGGTTATTTGTCTTGGAAATTGGTCTTGTTTAAATAAGCTCATCTTGGAATTACATTGTTAAGAGCTTTTATCTTTATCGGCAACTCTTTGGTGAGCCAGAACACATGCCCTCCAAAATCTTCTGTCAATAGAAAAGGAGAAAAGTCATCAATCAAGCGGCAAACTCTGGGGAAGAGCCGGGACGCCAATACGGAAGTGCCACACACTGCAGTTCATATATTGTCCGATAGGGACTGGCTGCAGAAAGGAGCAATTTCCATCGACCCCCATGTTAAAATGCCCAACTTTACAGCAGAAACAAACATGTTTCTACCCATGGATGCAATAAATATTATTATGAATATAGTTAGATTCCACCTTCATGATTATGGATCTGTGAGTGAATTGTTTTCTAACACAACCCTTTTATTTATATTAGGTCTTAAAGTTTTTGCATAAATTAGGGCGTGGTCACTTTGAGTGACGGCTCTGTCAAGTGACTGCTGCTGCTAGCTTCAATGCAGTGGTCTCCAACCTTTTTTAGGAAGAGCGCTACTTTCAAAAAATTAAACAAGTGGTGAGCTACTTTTACTCCTCTTTTTTTTTTTTTGCAGTGTATATATTTAGCACATTTTAACATTATACTTTGTGTGCTGTTTGGGTCATGTGGGACCCGTTTGCAGTGTTTACTAAAAGAAAATGTATGCAATTTAATTATTTTAACCTGCTTTATTTTGGGATGGACCTCACCTCCTCTAGGGGGGTCCAGGGGCATGCACCCCCAGGAAGATGTTTTTTTAAATGTTGAAGTGAAATGCATCAATCTGGTGCACTTTGAGCACAACATGAATTGATGTATACAGCTCTCAACAATCAGATGAAAGGGAGTTGTATACTTTTCAATAATCAAAAAAACTTTAGAATATTATCTCAACCAATAACAAATCATTTAAACTTGTTTATTCTTATCTTATGTTACCTAGTTAGCATTCTTTCTTTTTATTTATGCATATTTTACTAATCACTCCCCTTTTAAACTATTGCAAGAACGTGATATTCATTGTGGGGGGTGGGGGGAGGAGGGGTGTAGAGTTGTAGTAAGTAGATAGAGTTCGCTAAGATTGAGGTTTCGTTTATGCTTAGGGTGGATTCTTTTAATTACATTTCCTTTTTTGTGTGTGTATTTTTTACATTTTGGATTTGCTTGGCGAGCTACTTATTGAGGGCTTGTGAGCTACCGGTAGCTCGCGATCTACGTGTTGGAGACCCCTGCTCTAATGGGTCCGACTAGAAAGACAAATAGCGTTAGTTACGCCTATTCCGTCAGCCAAGAAATCGTATAATCATAAACTCTTTTTTTTCATTTTCAGGGGGGCCACAGGGGGGTCCAAAGTCAGTGTTAGGGGGGCACTGCCCCCCCCTAGAACCGCCCCTGCTACCAGCAGAAACTCAGCTAAACGCTGCCGTGATTAAGCGCCATATTATGTTCCAAACCACATCAAGCATTATTTCTGAAACAGTATGGAGCTCAACCGCTTTCTCTCTCGTGGGTTTACCACGAGGTCAGTACCTTTTATATCCTGCTTCTTTACACATGCTCTCTCCAGTACAGGTTAGCTATGAGTGTTAGCGATGCTTGCTAATGCAAACAGACCATATTACTTCCAAAACACGTCACATATTTTTTCTGATAGCGACGTTTCTGATTGGCCCGTGGTTGTAAAGCCAGCCCACATTTTAGTAATGTCGTCATGACCGCAGCAAATCTGGATCAGCTCCGTTGAACCCCCGTTTAGAGATTTGGGTGTGGAGGGAAAGACACTGACACGTTGTGAGTTCCCTGACACACCGGGGACAATATATGTATAAAATACATCAAAAAGCATTATGCATAATAGTTGACCTTTAAGGCAGTATGCTATTCATTCTGCTGTTAATGCTCATTAGTGCGAATGCTGTTTACAGCATTCCACTATAGTACTTCAAAACTTTATTCTTCCCCTTATTATTATTATTATTTCAGCCAATACTTTGGCTCTCCATAACTTCAGCTTATTTTCAGCTACAGAAACCATTCAAATATTAAACTATTCAGCCTGTTCAGGAATCGATTAAAAATATTTCATACTTTTTGAAATATTCAGCTTTTTAAATTCTTTTTTTTAACATTGAAGTCAATGTGAGATGCCTTCAAATCCACTTTTCCTATACTTTGCGCCAAATGCATCTCCTTCCACATAATTTCAGCCAGACACTTCATTCCAACTTTCAAATGATCACAATACCTTCAGCTATAAAACTTGTATAAAATAATTTTGATATCTTTTCAACTTTTTGAGATATTGGAATTAGTTTGGAGCTTAGTAGAGAGGCCTTTTCCAGATCTTAAAGGAATGGTATGCTCATGACACTCATTTTTAAATAATTATCATCCGATAAAACAGACCAGTCTCTGCCAGTCTCTCTCTTTTTTTTTTTAATCCGATGACATTATCAGTGATTTTAAACTGATTATATACCGAAATAACATCCACACTGTGGGCGCCGCCATTTTCCGGACGTGACGTAAACCATGCGTTTGGTTTTCGAAGACACGTTGATCTCCATGTTATTTACTGTAGTTTCTCTCTTCAAATATGCCTCACTGTATCGCGAAATATTGCCACAATTCTGATAGGAACAATCCACGGAATGCTCGGTTCCATCTGTTGCCAAAAGGTAAGCGTAAGAAGTACATTCGGAGGCAGTGGCTAGCGAAATGTGGCCGGCCCGAACCGAAAGATTCACAGGCTCATGTATGCAGCGAACATTTCAAATTTCCGGACGACTACTCTGAGAGTATGATAAAACATAACATGGGATTTATGGAACAACCATTACTTAATGGAGATGCAGTACCATTGGTCTTTCTGGTGTCATCACCGACCAGGACACCAGTTCGGCCAGTTGAGAAATCGCCCTCTGCAAGTGTGAAGCGACGGAGGAGCAGAAGTAGTGCTCGGAGTAAGAATAAGGTATGTTATAGCGCATTTCCATTGCAGCGGCTAGCCCCGTTTTAAGGTCCTTTAGCGTCCAGGCCAGGACAGTTTTGGTGGCCTTTCCATATAGCGTAATACCGACTAGTGTGTATTTTACCCCAGTTTTTTCCGGCCCCATAAAATCGTGATTCTATGGCCAGGGACAACGAAGTTGAGTATGCTAAACTAGAGAGGGAATCGCTAGCAAGGGTGGTACTACATGCATACATATAGTATCTTATATCATCTTCCCATTATACACACATGCATTTCCAAACATTTGGACTACCTATGTTGCAAATGTATTATCTCTTCAATTTACACACGGCATCTATTGCACGTCTGTCCGTCCTGGGAGAGGGATCCCTCCTCTGTTGCTCTCCCTGAGGTTTCTCCCATGTTCCCTTTAAACTGTGGGTTTTCTTCGGAAGTTTTTCCTTGTACGATGTGAGGGTCTTAGGACAGAGGGTGTCGTATTGTCATACTGATATGTATGGATGAATTCCCCCATCCAATCTCTTCACATTGGTCAAAACTTCTTCCTCTGCTGACGAGTCCGAACTCAAATACTCCACCATGTTTCCGTGTGTTGACAAAGTGAACGCATGGATGACGTCACGACCATCACGTGACTACTGAAAATGGCAAACATGGCGGCGGCCAGACGGAATATACAGGTCTTGATAAAAAAGAGCTATAAAATCATTATTTACCGGGGAATATCGCTGATTTCTTCAGGGTATGGTTTAAACATAACGTTTCACTAAATACTGAAGTTTTGATTAATTATCTAATGAGTGGACCATTCCTTTAACATTGGAGTGGATGGAGCAGTTTGTTAACTCTAGAGTGCTTTGATCTCAAAACAGAGTGCAGCAGTGCCTGAAATTCTCCCCCCAAAATATTTTAAACTTGCCATAATTCCAAAACCCTACACTCCTCAGACATATTTTTTCATGAAAAACGTAGGAAAACCTCTCCTCGGTTGGAAAATAAAAAAAGATTAAGAAAAAATATTAAACAAAATGCCTCTTGAGGGCATGAAGGGAGAACAAGTCCAGCTAGCTCCCAATTGATTCCCTTGTTAAATTGTTCCAGATCTTTCTTCAGAGCAGGGAGAAGTGCACTTTAGACAAACTGCTCCCATCTCCACATTGTACACACAAAACCCAAAAAAATACATATATCAGTTCATTGGGGTTCCCTGATTCTCACGGTCTGCTCATTTTTTTATAAGAGCCATAGTTTTTTAACAGGTGGCAAAATTGTCAGATATAATCCTTAATGCATCCTTATGGGACTCAGTGCTGCAGCTGGTTGTCATGGTGTTGCTGCGCAGATTGGAGCCACATACACCTGAGTGACGTCATCAGAGCTCTCTCTCTCTCTCTCTCTCTCTCTCTCTCTCTCTCTCTCTCTCAAACACAGACAGACAGACAGACAGACAGACAGACACACACACAGACACACACACACACACACACACACACACACACACACACACACACACACACACACACACACACACACACACACACACACACACACACACACACACACACACACACACACACACACACACACACACACACACACACACACACACTCTCTCAAACACACACTCTCTCTCTCTCTCTCTCTCCATAGTTTTTGAACAGGTGGCAAAATGGTCAGATATACAAGTCCCTGCATTCTTATGGGACGCAGTGCTGCAGTTGGTTGTCTTTGATCTCTGGACACACACAGGTGTTCTGATTGGGTGTTATGAGTAGGTGCTCAGGAACAGAAACAAACACTGACAGACTGGACTTTAACAGACTGTCTCAGCCTATTCTTTTCTGTCTGATAGACTTCATACTGACTTCAACAGGTTACACATGTTTTATACATTATTGGTGACGTATGGTTTTAGTCGAAAAGTTTGCAGTTCAAATATTCTTCTGCTTTCCCAAGCCTTTTTACTTTCTTTTTTCATCTTAATACAAATTCATTCACTACTACTTACATCTGATATTTAACTCCTTCAGCCTATTTTCAGCTGCAGAACCCATTCAACTATTACATTATTCAGCTATTTCAGGACATCAAGGCTATACATGTTGTTGTTTATACCTTTTTTAAACCTTTTCCTTTAAATATTAAGCTTTTTCTGCATTTTTGTAGCTAAAAGCAGCTACCATTCAGCTTTTTCTGCATTTTCAGCCATAAATGTTCACAGTTTACAGCATTCGCACGCATTTTCTGCAAGAAATGTATTTTCTAGTTCTCTCTAGCTCCTACGCTCCTTAATATTAGAGACACTTGATTTCTGTCTGATGAGGGCATGACAGAATAAGTTCAAGCTTAATTAGAATGGTAAATCTGAGGCAATGTCATCGTTGTTAAAGATAAGTGAGCGATGTGCTGCAGTCACAGCATGTTTTCTCTGAGTGAGCTGTACACAGTGAATTCAAGGCTGTGTTCCGAGACACTGACTCAATGGCAGACCATTAGCCTGGCTCAGTGCCTCCACAATCACTGGAGATGATTGCATTGCGTTGTTTAGCACACGTAAAGGTTGTGTTGTTGTTGTTTATTTGGTGTTAGATGCAGACAGCTCACATCACAGTGTAGCACACGTAACAACCACAGAAAACAAACTGTAATTATCACACTTCTTAAACAAACACCCTGCTGACAAATATCACTAATTAAATCCAGAGAACTGTGTCAGCTTTGAATCAACCACAGCAAGAATTCCACAGTGTGGAACTTCAAATTCACAAAGATTCATTTGTAAGGTCTGTGTCAGAGAGGAGCTGATCTAAATGTTTGTTTTCGAACAGACTTAAAGTGTGAAAGCAGAGGCATGATTGGCTGATGGAGGTAATATCAGCTGATTAGAAGCAGCTGGAGACAGGATTGATAATGAATGCAGCATCAAAGCAGTCCTCCTGTTTGCACTCACTTCCTTGTGTGGAAATCTACAAAAACAACATACTTTCATTTTCTCAGTCAGACATTAATGAAATGAATACATGAACAGGGGGAAGACCAAGATGCAGCAGTGCAAATATCTTCCACTGACATTCCTCCGTGCAAAGCCGTGGAGGAGGACATTCCTCTGGTGGAGTGCGCACTGATGTTCTCCGGGGGCTCCACCCCAGAGGAGACATACGCCTGCGACACAGCCTCACACAGCCAGTGTGACAGCCGTTGTGCGGACAGAGGCTGCCCGATCGAGCGCTCTCTATAGTGCACAACCAGGCGCTGAGAACGGCGCCAGGCTGAACTGCCATCTCCTTGGATCCGGAGAGCTGACGGAGCCACCGAGAGAGCAGACAAATCACTCACCCTTTTCTCTGATGGAGCCAAAAGTAGTACTACTTTGGCTGAACACAGTTTAAGGGGAACCTGATCTGGTTCAAATGGGGCTTTGCTTCAGTGCGCGTACCACCAAAGCCAAATCCCACTGAGGCGCCAGTGTGCGTGACACCGGTCTGAGTCTCCATACTCCTCGCATACAACGGCTGCTGCGCTCTGCGAGCCCCTCTGTTCAATTCGCCGGGAATATACATTGCTCTGATGGAGAGCAACGTGTGTGCGCGCCCAGAACAGCAGCCGCCTGGCTGCGTTCAGAAGCTGCGCAGATCGTACTCCTCCCTGGCGATTGAGGTAGGCTGCTTCCATAGCCGTGGCCTGTTGTCTGTGCACTTTTAGGCAAAAGGGCTGCGAGGGAGTTTCCACACGCTGCATTTCACTCCGGCTGTCATCATGAGGCGTGTACACGCTCAGGGGATGGATGGAGGTGTGTGCAGTGTTGTCCACATGAGGCGTTTATAACGGCGCTCATGGGTTATTATGACCGTGTGTAGGAGGTATCTCTCGGACAGAGGAATGCCGCGAGCTCTGCAGGTTATTAACCGATAGGTTAAAACCAGCAGGCTTCTGCAGGGAGCCCTGCTGTCTACTTAATCAACAGATTAGTGGCAGCCGGCTTAATTACCGGCTCTGCGTCCTCGGAGGCTCTCGCGGAGCAGACCAGGAGCGGGGGAGCCTCCCTCCCCTTTGACTCGCCGCCGGGAGACCCTGTGTCTGGGGTGGCGTGGGAGCGGAGACGTGGGACGGAGCCCCTGCAGCCGCCGAAGGGCGCTGACGCCGCGGCTGATGCGGGCGTTGATGCCGCTGTGGTACATGCTGGTGAATGTCGTCCCCTGTTCCGCGGCCGTCTTCATGGACTCCACCATGGCGTGGAACTGGAGTCCGAGCAGCCCGTCCGGGCTGATTGGAGCGTCCAGTAGCACTTTTCTGGTCGTCTCCGTAACAGACGCCTATTTCAGCCCGAGGTGGCGCTGGATCTGTGTCACCCACGCGGAAATCCTCGCCTGCGAGACAGCGACGGACGCCGTGCTGATTTCCTCTGCCTTGGTGGTGGACCGCTCTACCAGTGTCCCCACCGAGTTGGAGAGCCGCGATGTTATTCGCCGCCGCGCTGTGGTGACGGAGAGGGGGAAAGCATGTTCGGCCGCCAAGCTGGCACCCTGCTCCGACTCTGTCTCCCCCGTCTGGGGGAGAGGAGGGAGGGGAGAACCGAACGGTGAACCGTGGAGGGAGGCGGGGCATGAGTTGTTTTTCTTCGGACTCCTGCCCGGCACTCGGCCCCAGGGACACGAGGCCCTGTCCGTGGGCTCGTAAGCCTGGACGGGCCAATCATCCTCCTCGGCCACAGCAGCAAGAGCATCCGCTCTCCGCTTCCTGTCGCCCGAGGGGAGACGAGCGCTAGTGTGTGCATGCTACCTGCTGGTTTAGAGCCGCGTACGCGTGCTCTGACCCCAGGCAGGATTCGCATACTGTTTTCTGTGCTTCAGTAACTGTGCTGGTTGCTGAAGAAAAGAGGGAGCAGATTGCCGGGCCACCTTCCTATTTATACCGGAAGGAGGCCCGAGGGTGGGGCCCACCTAGCGGGTGGGCGTGGACTACAAATGTTTCAGTGCTGCGCGGGGGCGCAGAGGGATAACCCAATAGCGATAGCCTTAGAGGGCGAAGCCATATACAAAATATAACATACATTTCATTTTGTCCAAAACTCATACATTATATGATATTTCTCAGTCAGACATTAATGCTTAATGTCAAACATTCAAAGCAGTCTAAGTGCCCATAGGACTGATGGAGAGACCATTAAGTACTTAGTCATGACAAAGAAATGTTTCGACTGAGCTGCTTCACAAGCGTTCGCTTCACGTCGCATTAAGCTGAAGGCTTTTAGACTAATTTGACAAATGATCTGGCAGAGAAATAACATTTGACATCTTGACAGGTAGTTATAACTCTGTTGCAGCCTGTTCTGCAGCAGCCTGGCAAATAAATAACTGTTTTTCATTAGTCAGCCAGACACAACTACAGGGGCAACAGAATCCAGGGGGAGAAAAACACAGCGTGTTATCCTTTAAATCATGTGTGGGAATATGAATGTGTTTAAGAAGTTAGTATGTAGTTAGTAAGAAGTCACTTATAATGACATTAATGTATGCCAAAACATCTCTGGCTGAACAATTGTAATAGGTTAGCACAATGTTTTGATTATTACCAAAACACTTGTTTTCATGTTTATAGTCCTAATGACATTTTAATTCAAACATGTAACTTGATTAATGAACGATCACATGAATGCCTCTCAATGAAATAAAGTGATGTGGAAATCTGATTTGACAGATGTG
The DNA here is from genome assembly GCF_902827115.2 of Pseudochaenichthys georgianus. Lineage (NCBI taxonomy): Eukaryota > Metazoa > Chordata > Actinopteri > Perciformes > Channichthyidae > Pseudochaenichthys > Pseudochaenichthys georgianus. Next base: position 20,763,750 of record NC_047520.1, on the reverse strand, counting down.
TTTTGCCGATGTTGCCGTTTGATCTGCCAAAGACATAACATTTAAATAATAATTTCATTGGGTGTCAAGAATGCTACTTGTCAATCAATATTTTTATATTTAGACACAAACTTGTGAAAAGAAACAAATACTTTTTCATTGAAATCATCTGCAAAACAAGTAATCTCAGAGAGTCCGACACGGAGAAGAGGTCCTCACTTCCACCATCTCACCACTCCATCAAAGTGAGACTGAGTTCCCACTCATTAACTCGGAGAGCGTCCGCGTGTCCCTTGACACAGTCACAAACACTTGCTTGCTCCGGATGGAATCCCAATATAAGGACAAATTGCTGAGTCTCCAAAAGTATCTGCATTTTCTCCTTGTGTGTTTCCCAGTGCTCTCTGTGAATGCAGTTCCATTAGTGCATCTTGTATGTCTTACTTGTCCTCTACTGAATTATTAGAGGACAGGGAAGACACATCAACAAGGCTATTAAATCAGCAGCAATTAAAACAAATGTCCCAGCAGCCTCTAAAGCTGCCAAGAGAAACAGACAGGAAGTACCAAGGGTAGAAGTAACAAATTACCTTAACTTGTACTTTGTACTTTTAAATATAAGTAATTACATGTATTATTACTTTGGTATATATTTTAGCTACTGTTGAATCTGACACATACTTGATAAAGTCATTTGTTCCCAGAAACCCATCTGTAAGCTACTTTGGAGCAACAAGTACAGCACTTATTGTGAGTTATTGCATGAGTTCAAACATGCATGCATTACGAGGGGTAACACATTTCTTTTGAAATACCTGAATAGCCTAATTGCAAGAATGGTATATTGTCAAAACCCCTAATCAGGACATATTATGCTCATTTTCAGGTTCATATCAGTCTGTTGTCTCTACTGGGACATGTCTCCATGCTTTAATGTTCAAAAAGAACACAGGGATGGTATCCTCTGCAGGCCATGTACACGCACTAAAACCTATAGAACACACTACAGGAGAGGGGAAAGCATAACAGAGCCTCTTTACATTGGGCTGCGTAACCACTACCAATGCTTGACATATAAAACACAACATGTAACACAAGTGTATAATACTGTGAGAGAAGTCTGCTATTTCACTATCAGAGACTTTTGGATCGTGGTATTAGGTTTTTGTGAACACTTCTCATTGGTGTGTATCCCGAAAAGCTGCACGCTCCTCTGTTGTTGCCTGACTGGGTTTTGGTTTCACATAAAAAGACAATCATTTGTGATAAGCTGCGGTCTATTGGCTTTCATAGGAAATGCAAAAGACAGATTTTCCAGCTGCAGGAGGGATCCTCTTACAGTCTCATTCAACATCTGCCAACTGGGCTAAAACATCGTTGTGGCATGAGACGCACACATGTAGCTGGATGTGTTCTCGCTAAATGTTGACGCTAATTAACCACACAACACTTTGTAAAACAGAGAACCATAAACAAAATCCAACATGCATTCTGAGTTTAACTGACTGTTTCAGAGAGCTATAAATGATTGTATTATGAGAAGAAAGTCTAACAGGGAAAATGGTGGAAACCTAGAGAGAAGACTCGTTATAATTCAGTGTTTTTAAATGTATGTTCAGACAGAAATGCACTGAGACATTGTACAAAGCTTCCATTTCTTTGTATCAATGCTTTCTTGATAAATTCAGCTTGCCTTATAGGCTATATTTAAGGGCTGACAAGAAATTCAAAATATATAATTGTGAAAAGATTCATCCAAATTAGTCACGTTTATCAATATGTGATATGGAAAAGCCCTTAAATTATGATATTTCAATTTAAATCATTTTGCTATTACGGCACAAGGCACCAGCATTGAATATACATACTGGAAGTTTATTTAATAAGTTAGAAAGTCAATACATTTTCGTGAGCAAGTACGAAGCCTGATCAAAATCTACTATTATGTGACCATAACAGTCTTTTGAACAAACTAACCCTCTGCATCCTTACATAATCCATGATCCTATTCCACTGTTGCTTCTCCATGAACATCATTTTTGCCAATAAGCATTTCAAACCTTCCAATATAATATTATTATTGTATGTATTAATATACAATGGAAACCGCCCACACAGTTTAACACAGGTGAAAATCAGACTAGGGACATGCTTTTTTCTCCTCAACAATTCCCCATTCACAAACATCAGTTAGGGTAGCTATGTTTGCCTTCCTGTGGCTCCATGTTCATTTTACAGTGACATTTCACATTCTTCATGTTTGGAAAGGTGCTTCTGATTTGTCTGATTTTCAGAAAGTCAAGTAAGATAATACACATTGTTCATGGCCACAACAGTTACTATCTTTACAACAACAACAACAACAACAACAACAACAACAACAACAACAACAACAACAACAACAACTAGTAACACCTGGCTTCAAAATGTGAAACGAGCTCCCCATTGAAGAGCTTGACATGGAGGTGGAGTTGCAGCAATCTTTGACTCAAGTCTACTTATCAATACTAAACCAAAATTAAATTATACCTCCTTTGAAAGCCTCGTTTTTAGTCTTACGCATCCGACCTGGAAAACTTTGCAGCCAATCTTATTTGTTACAGTGTACCGTGCACCAGGTCCTTATTCAGAATTCTTATCAGAATTCTCTGAGTTTGATCAACTTTGGTTCTTAAAACAGACAAAGTAATTATCGTAGGTGACTTTAATATTCATGTTGACGATGATAAAAATAGCCTTACTGTTGCATTTAACTCTATATTAGATTCTGTTGGTTTCTGTCAGAGTGTAAATAAACCAACCCACTGCTATAATCACACTCTCGACCTTGTTCTGATTTATGGTATTGAAATTGAGCAACTACTAGTCGAACCGCATACTCCTGCTTTATCCGACCATTTCTTAGTAACTTTTGAAGTACTATTACGAGACTACAAAGCATTAGTCAAAAGCTCTTGCAGCAGAAACCTATCTGTTAGTGCTATAGCCACATTTAAGGAAGAGATTCCACCAATACTTAACTCGATAGCATGTCTGCATGTAGGGGAGGAAACTTATACAAAATGTACACCACCCCAAATTGATCATGTTGTTGATAGTGCTACAGATGCGCTGCGAATAAAATTAGACTCTGTTGCTCCTTTGAAAAAGAAGAAAATAAAACAACATAGATTAGCTCCATGGCATAATGCCGAAACCCGCAAAATAAAGCAAAAGTCTAGACAACTTGAAAGGATATGGCGTTCCACTAAACTTGAAGAATCTCGTTTAATTTGGCATATTACTCTCAATGAATATAAGAAAGCACTGCGTAAAGCGAGAGCAGCCTACTACTCTTCATTAATAGATGAGAATAAGAATAATGCAAGATTTCTTTTCAGCACTGTAGCCAGGCTGACAGAGAGCCACAGCTCCATTGAGCCTTCTATTCCCATAGCACTCAGTAGCAATGATTTTATGTGCTTTTTTAACGATAACATTGTTACTCTTAGAAACAAAATTAATGACCTCTTGCCTTTGACCAGTATAGTGTTATCAACAGCTCCCGGAAACGTAAGTTCTAATATTACACTAGATAGTAAACTAGAATGCTTTTCAGCCATAAATCTTGAACAATTACATTCAATGATTCTCTCTTCTAAACCATCAACGTGCATGTTAGATCCAATTTCAACTAAGCTGTTGAAGGAAGTTTTTCCATTAATTAGCACTTCTTTATTAAATATTATGAATATGTCTTTATGATCAGGCTATGTTCCACAATCATTCAAAGTAGCAGTGATAAAACCGCTTCTTAAAAAGCACAACCTCGATCCAGAGGTTTTAGCCAACTATAGACCTATTTCTAATCTTCCGTTCCTCTCAAACATTCTTGAGAAAGCGGTCGCAAAACAATTGTGTGATTACTTAAAAAACAATGATTTATCGGAAGATTTTCAGTCTGGCTTTAGAACACATCATAGCACAGAGACAGCTCTGGTTAAAGTCACACATGACATTCTAATAGCCTCAGACAAGGGACTTGTTTCTATTCTTGTTTTGCTCGATCTCAGTGCTGCATTTGATACTATCGACCATGATATCCTATTGCAAAGACTAGAGCACTTAGTTGGCATACAGGGAACTGCTTTAGGCTGGTTTAGGTCCTATCTATCTGAACGCTCTCAGTTTGTACGTGTCAACGATGAATCTTCCACGCAAAGTTAGCCATGGAGTGCCACAGGGCTCAGTGCTCGGACCTATTCTGTTCACATTATATATGCTTCCGTTAGGCAATATTATAAGGAATCATTCTGTAAACTTTCATTGTTATGCGGATGATACTCAACTATATTTATCAATTAAGCCTGATGAAATTAATCATCTAAATACAATTCAAGACTGCCTTAAGGACTTAAAAACGTGGATGACCTTAAACTTTTTGATGTTAAACACGACCAAAAAAGTTATTGTACTTGGCCCGAAGAATCTACGAAACAAACTATCTAAAGATATACTAACTATGGATGGCATTAATTTGGCCTCCAGTGAGACTGTAAGGAATCTTGGTGTTATATTTGATCAGGATTTATCCTTTAACGTCCACATAAAATCAATTTCAAGGACCGCCTACTTCCATCTACGTAACATTGCAAAGATCAGGCATATCTTGCCTCAAAACGATGCAGAGAAACTCGTCCATGCATTTGTTACTTCTAGGCTGGATTATTGTAACTCTTTATTATCAGGGAGTACCAAGAAGTCAGTCAAGTCGCTTCAGCTGATTCAAAATGCTGCGGCTCGTGTACTAACCAGAGTTAGGAAAAGGGACCACATTACTCCTGTTCTGGCTGCCTTACACTGGCTCCCTGTAGAACACAGGATAGAATTTAAAATGTTTCTTCTCGCCTACAAAGCCCTTAATGGGCAGGCGCCATCTTACCTTAAAGAACTCATTATACCCTACTGTCCTACTAGGGCATTGCGTTCCAAGAATGCAGGGTTGTTGGTTGTTCCTAGAGTCTCTAAAAGTACAATGGGAGCCAGAGCCTTTTCTTATCAAGCTCCACATTTGTGGAATCAGCTTCCAGTTTGTGTTCGGGCGGCAGACACCCTATCCGTTTTTAAGAGTGCGCTTAAGACCTTCCTTTTTGATAAAGCTTATAGTTAGGGCTGATTAGATTCAGCCCCTAGTTTTGCTGATATAGGCTTAGTTTGTCGGGGGACATCTTACTTCTTCCTTCTCTCTGTCTATACCTGTGTACTCTCATGTTCCGATTAACCCAGCTTCCCCACATGTCTTTCTTTTTGGTGTCTATATACGCCGGGATCCGGAGTCATGGATGATCCTGCGGTCCTGTGTCCTGGATCGCGAGCCCTGGATCTTGAGTCGTGGCTGTGGTCCTGGATCATCGGTCCTGGATGGATATCCTCGTGGATTCATCTTCCTATTATACACACATGCATTTCCAAACATTTGGACTACCTATGTTTTTTTGCTAAACCTCTCTAAAAAGATCAAATATCACTTGTTTTGCATCAATCTTGATACAGGGTACTTATTATATGTTGTACTTTGGATTCCTAAAGCTTTTAGTCTACCTTACCATCATCCAAGGTTAGTTTTCACTATACATGTAAGTACAACATATTTTTTGGACGGACACTATAATTATAGTTTTTTACGATGTTCAATCTGAATTTTCTTAATAAAAAACATCTATATTGATTCTGACTTTTCTACATCCAACTCACAGGTTTATCATTAATTTGAGAACAAAGGTTATTAATTTAACCCTTTTAGAAGATATGGTCATTTGTTCTGGGAATGTCATTTTTGAGCCTGAGACCTGAAAAACAGGCTCAGGGCTTAACAGGTTAATTGCTAGAGGTTCAAGGCATGCATTTTGAAGTTTTCCCACAATCCCAACACTATCTCCAGAGCCAATCACATGTATTCACCACATATGCTGCAAGCAGGTTGCTGCTTTCTAGTGTGTTTACGTGTGTCTGGAAACTTTATGATCTCAACTACAATTTCAACGTTCCTTTTTAATAACCTACTTGTGGGACAGATATTGCACTTTGTTTACAGCCATGTCAGGGTTAGTACAGATTATGTTTGCATATAGTTAAAGAGGCTATCACAATATACATTGTTGACTTTTTAAGGCCCTGTTGTGGATGTAGATTTGTGTTCTGGGCTTTGCAGAGCTGCAGTGGCAGTGTATTCTCCAAGGATGCTTCATCATTTCAGGGCCAGAGGTACTTCCTGTTCTGTTCCTTTGTCATTTTGTTCCACATTCTAATTTACTGTGTTGACATGAGTCGTGTTTCAGTCCTCTCTGCTGATGCTTTAAGGTTTGTGTGGAATATTTGCAGAGAAACATATTGTTTGTCATTATTTCTGTTGCAATGCATCGAAGGATAACATTTTCATGTATTACCTTTGGTTTAGTGTTGAAAAAGCATTTCAAATTCTGATCTTGAGAAATAAGCACAACATCTTGAATGACCTTGTGTCCCAGACACAGAGGACTTAATGGCTCATATTGTGGGTACTTTTTTAGGTAGGTATCTTTTTTCCGTGTGAGGTTGTCGGGGACACTATAGAGAGCCAAATGGCGCGTTCACACCGGAGTACTTTTCCCACGATAGTTCATCAGAACTCAGATATATTTGCGTTCACACCAAAAAGCCCCAGGAACTAAATGAGTTCATCAGAACCGTTTTACCCCTTTTTTCGTCCCTGCTAGAGAGCAGGGACTTTCGTGGGAGAAAAAGGTTCCTATTTCTGATTGGCTGGGCGGATTGCAAACCACGCCCCGTAAAACTCTGAAATAGTTTTGGAAGCCGCCATTGTATTTGCTCGCATTAAAAGCTCAGCGCAGCTCACCAATGAAGAGATTACTTTTGTGAAAGCAGCTATGGCAACACCAAATAAATCAGTGAAGCGCTGGAGTGATGATGATGTGTCGGCGCTTCTGGAGATTTACTCGGACGACGCGATCCAGAGACTTCTACTGAAGGCAGTTTCCAACGCGAAAATGTACGACTGTATTTCGGTAAAGTTAGCGGCCATGGAAATCGTCCACAGCGCTAAGTCATGCCGGGACAAAATACAGAAACTGAAGCAGGACTACAAAAAAATAAAAGACCACAACAACAAGAGTGGTAACGGTCGGAAGACCAGCAAGTGGTAAAAGAGAACCTACATGGCGATTAAACAGATCCTGTATCCTGCTTATTTCTCCTCCGACACTTTATCTTTAGAGTGAGGATATATAATAAAGGTGTGTTAACTGCTGAGCCTATACTGTGCATACGACACACCTGGCACAGTCTGTTATTATATTGCCACACTGTTTTGATACTGACATGTTATCTTTGCACTAAGGTGTGTCTGCACTATTGTAATTGTAAATAACTCAGTTACGAAGCTGTATAACACGAGCACCAAAACCACAACTTCAGTCAACTCCATCATGTCTGAGGTCGGAAGGTAAACAGACGCCTCATATACAGCGGAAGCGGAAGTTTTTCTTCTTCTTCTTCTCTCGGTTTTTTGGCGGATTGCAACTTTAAGGTGCATACCGCCACCTACTGTACTCGCCGTGAAGTTGTTTGCGGCTTGCCAGTAAACCCAAAGCAGAAGAAGAAGAAGTGACGTCAGCGGCTTCATTTGCCTAATCCACCCCCAGGGACTTATTTCGGTGAGAACGCGATCTGCTTTAGTTCGTCAGAACTGTTAGAAATTGCATGTGTGTAACCCTCCTGTCCACAAGAGGCACTGTGTAGGGAAGCAGGTAGAACTTCCTCACAGGCTATAAATAGAGGCCTGGATGAGGACTTCCTCCTCTTTGTCCTCAAACACCCACACCAGGACTGAGTGTTTGGTAGTTGTTCGCCATGTGTCTTTTGATTTACCAATAACCATTGGCAACAGCTTCCATCCCACCAACATACCCTGATCAAATAAAACAAAGAAGTTTAAACTCCTGTCTCCTGGTGGTTTGTGGCTCCAGTTGGAACATTCATCTCCAACAGAACGAAAAGCGTTCTCATGAACTGAGTTCTAATGAACTATTGTGGGGAAAGAACTTGGTGTGAACGCCCCTAACGTCATGATGTTCCATCTGTTCCCCAAGTCATTCCTGAAGTGACTGTTTTCCATCACGCTTAAACTCACCACTTTTGTGATCATCAAACATTGAAACCCCCCCCACACCTTCATAAGGTCTTAATTGGGATCTGCGTCCAGAAAGTAGCCGTAGTTCATCTGGAAACCTTATCCAGATAACCCTGTTTGAAATGTAACCCAAATCATTCGGATTACCAAATGTGAGCCCAACTTTCTGGCCTAAACTATATGTATTGCACTGAATGGAGACTTTGGGACATCAGCAACCAAAACGTCTCTCTTAGTCACTTGTTAGCAACTGCTGTTTTTATGATGCGTAAAGTGGTGTAAATTCAGCGGCTCTCTGTAACACCAATTAACACCGTACTGATTCAGAAATCATCAACACCAAGCTGAGATGTTACAGTAAAGAAAACTCTCCTCCCAGTTTTTCAATCACATATTCATTACAACCCCACACGTGTTTGAAGGTGTGTGCCCTTATCCCTATTTGTAGTGGAGACTGCGAAGAGTAGAAGGATTAGGAACTCAGGGGGTACAGCCAGGAGAAGGCTAAAACAGCAGGATTGTCAGCCAGCGTGGCTTTCTGGACGTTAATAGTTTGTGTTTGCTCGTTGTACAGGTGTAATATGATACAAATACAATCAGAACAATGTTTGGTATGACTTTTTCTAAGGTTCGTATGCATTTAATCCATGCATATTCCCAAATGAATTCATAATGCCCTTGTATTGGCACTCAATCGGCCCACTGAGGGACACAGCTTCCCCGCTACCTGTAGAAGGTTACCTTTTTGGTCCAAGTGGAGTTCAGTTTTTAATAATTCATTTTCTATCCCCTTAAGGACAAGTCAAATATATAACTGCTGCATTAACCAAAAACAATGATTCAAATGATCCTGCTTTGCAAAAATAACATGACTGGAGAAGTTGATCATTTCATTCAATATGTTGACATTGGCTTGGGCTGCCGTATTCAGCCTCAAAGATATGGAACAACCATGCTTGAAATTAATTGGACACATGGATGATTTCCAACCTCGAAGGTAATGCCATCACGGAACCCCTTCCAAACCCTAACCCTTCCTCAACCCTTAAGTGTTTTAGTTTTTAACAGCATTTTTAATCCTCCTATAGTATTTATTGTATACACTTTCAGCTCACATAAATCCATGTTGGCCAACCTGTACAATGTGCACTGTTCTGTCATTTGTGTTCACATAGTTCATCTGTTAGGGTAGAATAATGTTGTACTTCCACAATACAGATCATAAGTGCAGGATGCTGAACACTGTGCTTTTGTGTATCTTTTTTTAATAGGCAATTAGACCTTCTCAATTGTAAAAGGAAAGAAAAGGTCATTGCAATGGGGTCAAGACTCCTGTGCCTCTCTGGAAAGGAAATGAACACAAAGGTTTTCTGTTCAGTTGTTTGGCATAGAAAATATATTTTACATGTAAGCCTTATGTCCTCGCATCATTACATTACAATGCAGCATGCTTGAGCCCCACATTGGAATATGATTACGTTGAGTACATTGAATCAACTAAAATAATAATCAAATCTAATTTCTAGCCTGTTATATGTTGTGTTTATCTACATAATGTATTGGGTTACACGACTGCTAACCCTTACAAAGCACAGACGAGTCAGTGCAGTAATTAAACATGCTGTTACTGTCTAGTGGTAATTGCATCAATGCTGCGGCCCACTGGGGGTGGTGTACCTTATATCTGAACATGTTATTATTGTCACTTTCACATTGCTCTGTCCAACAACGTGACTCTCCGGTAGCCATCACCTTTGTGAGCATCTCTGAGTTCATAGGAATATTCATTGATCACATTCAATCATCGCTGAACACTCGGAGCCATGGGGTTACCAATGATACGCTGCCATCATTACTGCACAGACTGTTTGCCCCAGGTCTAACCTCATGCTATTCATGTCCCGAGTGATGTTGGTGTTTGCAGTCTCAGGCACTTACTCATGTTCAGAGTTACTGTCATCATAATCCTTCATCATGCCACTTTAAAAACAGCGTTGCTATGCATTGTAAATGCTGAACAGTACGCCTCAGTTCCGATTTTCCCATCAGCCAAATAATCACATGTTCCATCAATTCACCAGGTCCCAGTCGCTGCCTGTACGACTCAGCCGCTCACCCATCTCTAGCGCCCTATCATCCCTGCAGTATAGTACATTACAATCATACCCTGCAGAGTATCCATGATGCGTTGTGCTGTTGCCTTCCAGTCTTTGAACCCTTCAGCCAGACAAATGAATCAGCACCCGCCTGCCTTCCTGCATCCTTTTCCCTGTTACCCGTGGACTCTCATGTACTTCCTTTTGGACTTTTCATTTTAACAACAAATCCCTGAACTGTTCCTGTGTAGCCCGCTGTGTTTTGGTCCTTACTGGCTGCCTCATCCTGTGTCAGTACGGTCTGGCTAAGAATGGAGCAGATGAAGGCTTTTTCATTGTTGAACTAAATGAGGTGACTCAGTCCTTTGAGCCAAAAGGCCTCGAGCATCGAGCAGAAGGAGCAACCCAGTCTCACGGCATTTCGTGTTCACCAACACGATTTTTAATCTATTGATTCGTGTTCACCATCACAATTTGCCCCTTTTTTTCGTGTTGCACAGCACGATTTTAAAAGCAATGTATTTCTACTGGTAATATGTTTCGTGCCTGCAGGCTGCAGCACGTCTTTTTCTCCGGTCGGGTCGTGGAAGACCGGAAGCTGTGTGGTTCATAAAAACATGTTCTTAATCAATATCAAGCCACAATTATTGCTTTTATTTTAAATCGTATAATTTCGGACTTCTGTTGCCGTCTGTGAGGACAATAAATGGGGCTCAGAGCCTCAGGATACTGAAATCTGTATTTTTAAATCTTTTTTTCCTTCTAATTTGTTATTCTTTTCAAAATAACACACTGTTATTTACTCACCAATAACACACAATTATCCTTGCTTTTATTTATTGGTTTAATTCCATAATCTCGGGCTTTTTTGGCGTCCGTCGGGAACTGAATTTCAAAATAAATATAACCGGAAACAGACGTGGGCATTTCGAGCGATTACCCAAGATCCTCAGCTATGGTTTTAAGCTCGCTGATTGGATGTGTTAGCCGCAATGCATGCTGGGATTTGGTGTTTATATTATATGAAATCCGGAAAACATTTTAAAAGAATAAAATAATACTTAATTCGTGCTCTTGCTTTTCTCTTTGAAAGTCATCACATAACGGCATTGTAATACACGGTTCGGCTGCATTACATATTACAGATCTGCCGTAGTTCTTTATTTAGAGAGCCCTGATGAGAAGACCTTTGGACAAACTGGAAGAAATGGCGCCAAAACTGAATACTTGACGTGGATCATAAATATATCAACAATTAAACAACATCTTCAATTTCTCTTCACACAATACGTCTCCTTGCAGTATCTACACTAATTCGGCTGACTTTTACATTTGATATAATTCACAGATAGGTTATATTTACACCATAACGGTGCACAGCTGATAGAAAAAGACTGTAGTTTTTAAAGATATTACTGATTTTCTTTGAATGTAAGAATGTAAATACTCAGTCTGAAATAGTATAGCAATATGCTGTAAAATTATGTGAAAGCATGAATAAAACTACACATCTTCAGATGTTGTACATACACACTAATAATACAAAGTTATTATGGCTGTGTGTACCTTGTGTGCACCTCCTAGTGGTTAAAGCACGTTATTGTTTTTATGTGTTATATTTGATTAAAAAAATATTAAGAGTACATACTTTCATAGGGGGAAAGTATAAATATAGAAATATAGAATATAAAAAATCAAGAAGATACTATAAGTGATCTCTACAATAAAACAGTTTAGTGCATGATGTACAAAGATATTAATAGGAGGAGGTGCAAAACAGAAAAACGGATTAACCTTTATTTAAACATTAAATAACAGATTAAGGTCTTTGGGGGTATCTATCTACAGATAAATATTAAGCCTGACAAAGTACTTAACGTCTAATGTATTGCTTTCCTGCAATGTTAACTATGTTGAAGCACTTATTTTAACTGATATTATACACATTAATTATACTCTTATGTATGTAGATAGAATAAGAAATGTGCAGAATATGACAGTTTAATGGTGGAGGTACACACATATTGATACATGTCTTGTAATGCACTGTTGAGGAACCTGTGACCCAAGTTTTTCATTCATTGCATAACTACACCGTAGTTGTGTGTGATATGTCAATAAACCTTTGAAAATCTTGAAAGGGATGTGCAAAATAGCCATAATATATAGTTTTTAATTAACTATTAGTAGAGAATAACGAGTAATGAATATACTTTATAAAGATCTGCAGATACATGTTTAGTCTTCTCAAGCACCAACTATCAAATATCTCTCCTGACTGTTGGCACTTGACAATCACCTACCCTGAATTTTACTCGGGTGTAACTAAAGTCTGATTTAAGGGTTGTTTATATTTCACATAATTAATCAGAATCTGCAAAGTAACTCAAATAAATGCAGTGGAGTAAAAATACCAGGTTAACCTCTGAATTGTAGTGGAGTAGAATTACAAAGTAGCAATGAGCTGTCATGTGGGTATATATTAATGCTGCGCATTATGGACACAAGCGATTTTCACCCATTTAGTAATGACATGTTTTACATTTGATAACACCAATGTGTTTAATACTGGCAACTTCTAATTGTGGGGAAAACGAAAACGTTCAGTAGAGACGTCCCATAGAACATTTTGCGAAACACAATAGCCAGCATGTGTAGTTCTGGAGGGGTGTTCGATTCCAGTTTTGGATAGTCTGGCGTGGTTTCGTTCCATTTCACACAGCTGTTTGACGCTCTGCGTAACCTTACGGGGACTGTAGTCCTAAACGATAGCTGGGGATTAGGGGTAGTGTAGTGTCTTCGGCCGTCCTAAACTCAGAAATGTTGACAATCGCAATGATGCTCGAAATGTCCCTTATAGGCCTACGTCTGTTTCCGATTATTTTTATTTTGAAATTCAGTTCCTGACGGACGCCAAAAAAGCCCGAGATTATGGAATTAAACCAATAAATAAAAGCAAGGATAATTGTGTGTTATTGGTGAGTAAATAACAGTGTGTTATTTTGAAAAGAATAACAAATTAGAAGGAAAAAAATATTTAAAAAATACAGATTTCAGTATCCTGAGGCTCTGAGCCCCATTTATTTTCCTCACAGACGGCAACAGAAGTCAGAAATTATACGATTTAAAATAAAAGCAATAATTGTGGCTTGATATTGAGTAAGAACATGTTTTTATGAACCACAGAGCTTCCGGTCTCCCACGACCCGACCGGAGAAAAAGACGTGCTGCAGGCAGTAGAAATACATTGCTTTTAAAATCGTGCTGTGCAATACGAAAAAAAGGGGCAAATCGTGTTGGTGAACACGAATCAATAGATTACAAATCGTGTTGTTGAACACGAAATGCCGTGAGACTGGGTTGGAAGGATATAGCTCTAGCAAGTGTCCCCTTAGCCTTTGCTTGTGATGTTGCTGCCTGGGTGTTTCAGATCTCTTTTCTTCAGCCTGCACCCCAGCCTGGTGGCCCCCATGCTGCACCCCCGCCTGGTGGCCCCCATGCTGCACCCCCGCCTGGTGGCCCCCATGCTGCACCCCCGCCTGGTGGCCCCCATGCTGCATCCCAGCCTGGTGGCCCCCATGCTGCACCCCCGGCCTGGTGGCCCCCATGCTGCACCCCCGGCCTGGTGGCCCCCATGCTGCACCCCGGCCTGGTGGCCCCCATGCTGCACCCCGGCCTGGTGGCCCCCATGCTGCACCCCCGCCTGGTGGCCCCCATGCTGCACCCCAGCCTGGTGGCCCCCATGCTGCACCCCAGCCTTGCCAAAGTATTGTTAGCCGGCCGCCTGTAATCCCATATCCTCTGTCTCAAGAACCCTATTTAAATCGACCTATGAGAGCAGCATCAGTAAACTGACCCCAGGGCTGTGTGTATTATTACATTTCAATTACTAAATCACATTTTTTGCAACACATTTAGAACAAAAAGTTGTAAAAAAAGATGTTAAATTAGGATAGAGCCCTGAAGCAGCAATGCATACAGTCTAATGATTTATGTGTCCCTTTGGAAATAGAGCTCCAATCTCAAAGTTCATTTCTCAGTCTCCATGGTTCCTTTGCCTGCAGTTTCACACACGAGCCATTATCATAAAGCAGCACATGGCTTCGCCCAGCCTCTTACTTCTTAATGGAAACGTCAAAAACAGGAACTGGACTTGAAAATACAGTCTTGGTTCTTATTTCTATGTGTCTCCTGCAAAGTACATATTAAGTCATTGATTTGATGTGTCTGCCATGGACAGGTCCATACTGTACCTGTATACTGTTAGAGCCTAGAGCACTGGGTTGAGAACGTAATAGCTGTCACAATACGGCTTCATTTGAACTGTTGCTGCAAGCCTCACTAAAGCCACATATTCTCTGCTATCTGCTGGTGAGGGGATTAATCATTTAGGGTATTCTGATACAGTAAAGCCTACTCCTGTTGACAAGGTGAATCCAACATAAGTCCTAACGCATCGGCAAATAGCTGTACATGGTTATGACAGCCATTGCCGCCCTCCCTCTTTTCTCTTCTGTGTTGACATTGAACATAATAGAGGCTGCATGACTCTTCCTGTGACTTCCAGCAGTGTGGCCTTGATGTTTTTACAATGAAACTTCAGTATAATAATAATAATTCCTTACATTTATTATAGCGCTTTTTCAATGACTCAAAGCGCTTTTACATATACACACATTACACATATATCATACATGCAATGGTCACTGTGGACAATACCCACAGGAGCAAGTTCAGGTGAAGTGTCTTGCCCAAGGACACACCGGCTTTACAGACGCAGCAGCGGCGGGTTTCACCCCTTGATCTGATGATCATTGCACAGCGCAGTATGTGGACAGGTGAGTAATTGGAGCTAACCAAGTTATGCACAAATATGCTGCCAAAATCATACATTCCTTACATGTTTTGATATTCATAAAAATCCATGAGGTTGTAAACTCTATATTTTGGTCAGACCCGGCGCCAGAAGAAATCTAAAGGGAGGGCATATGATTTTCAAGAGAGGGCACACAACACCGTCACGTGCTGCGGCACAACATATATAAAACAGCAAGGCCAACAGCATTGCGTGAAGACACACACTTATCGCAAACATACACAAATAAAGGGCAACATAGAAACCACTTTGAAGCATTGTGTGAGAGGCGGCACAGACACTGTGAACCACGAGCAAGGCACACTGTTACGGATGGCAGCTTCAACATCGCTGCACTCGGAGAGAAATAGTAGAGACGGAGACGATGAGCTGTGTAGCCCGCCTTGGGCATGGTTTATGTTCCTATGCACTGCAGGTGCATCCTTTCGCTCAGCCGAGCTCACTTAGAACATTATTTTGGCCAACTCTGCATCTTTGTACTGCAGCGTATACTCAAACAGCGACAGGAAGAGCCCACTGCCTGACTCGGACATGCTGTGGAGTGAACCGTGGTCACCTGAGAGGGAGCTGGTGACAGCTAAAAAAGCTATAATAACAACGACAGCTGACGTAATAACGGCTCCGTGCCGCTGATCTGCACCAAAGTACTAATTTCCGTATTCTCTCTCTCTCTCTCTCTCTCTCTCTCTCTCTCTCTCTCTCTCTCTCTCTCTCTCTCTCTCTCTCTCTCTCTCACATGAAATGTGTTCTTTTGATGCGGCATGTCTTAGCAGTCCTTTATCAGTCTGTAATGCGTGTTTCCAGTGGCAAAAACCATCTGGGGCTGTTGGTCTTTGAGCAGTTGCTGTAATAGTACCTGTTGATGTGCTGCAAGGTAGCGTCTGAGGAGGAGGAGGAGGAGGAGGAGGAGGAGGAGGAGGAGGATGCTGGCGGGTGTGGTGCAGGGTGTGGCAGCGCAGGTGGTGATGGCAGGGGCACAAGGAGCTGTGCCTCGGAGGACAGCGTTGGTGGCGGCCGTCTTGATGAGTCGAGGCTTGGGCTCGCTAGCGG
The DNA here is from genome assembly GCF_902827115.2 of Pseudochaenichthys georgianus. Lineage (NCBI taxonomy): Eukaryota > Metazoa > Chordata > Actinopteri > Perciformes > Channichthyidae > Pseudochaenichthys > Pseudochaenichthys georgianus. The sequence goes on along the minus strand of NC_047520.1, from coordinate 20,747,582 downwards.
CCCGTCTACACTACAGCGTCGACAGCGTCGAAAGCTCCAAGCTGCTCCAAGCTGCCCATTCACTTTCAATGGGGTGACGGCTGAAGTGCTAGCCAATCAAACCGCTCTCCCTAAGCTGGGAGAGATATCCCGCCGTTCATTTCTATATTTCAAAAAAAGTCGGAGGAGAAACTAACTATCGCCGTAGCGAATCACCCGGTTTTGTATGACCAGACCCTCTTCACCTACCGGGATACAAACCGGAGGAACCAGGCATGGAGGGAGGTGGCAGAGACAGTGGGGGAAACTGGTAGGTTTTTGCCTGTTTGGGGAGTTTATATATATATATATATTGCTCGCATAAAATCCCCGGGGGTTTTTGCTTTGTATGTCGGGGGCGGGAGATTCATGTGATTGGTTGTTGGTCGTGTTGCTTGAATAAAATCCCCAAGCTCCAGACACGCCCAGCTCCAAGCTATTTTTGGAGCTGTAGTGTGGACGCTCCGTAACTCAGCCCCGGGGTTTGCCGAGGTCCAGCTCGTGACATTAAGGCGTGCTGCTGCAGCGTGAGGTGCAGGTCGCCAGCAGCTGCATCGGCTGCAGCTCTTTCATCGCTATTTCGTTTTAATAAATCCTTAGACCTTTTAAGCCAATTTCTGATGTCCATTTTGTCATTCAAACAGAAATGGGATTCTATTTCGTATATGGCTTCGCCCTCTAAGGCTATCGCTATTGGGTTATCCCTCTGCGCCCCCGCGCAGCACTGAAACACTTGTAGTCCACGCCCACCCGCTAGGTGGGCCCCACCCTCGGGCCTCCTTCCGGTATAAATAGGAAGGTGGCCCGGCAATCTGCTCCCTCTTTTCTTCAGCAACCAGCAGTTTACTGAAGCACGAGAAAGCAACAGCATGAGCAATAAAGAGTGTGTCCGTATGTGCCCTTCGTGCAATACAGGCTACATTATGAGCTATGTTTTGCATCCGATATGCGCAGCCTGTCTGGGGCCAGAGCACGCGGACGCGGCTCTCAGCCAGCAGGTCGCATGTCCTCAAGACGTCTGGGGTGGGCAGGTGCCCATCCAGGACAGCCTGTTTATGGAGGCGAGTGGGGGGCAGGAGTCGGACGACTCCTTCCCCGCCTCCATCCAGGGCTCGCCATGCGGCTCTCCCCTTCCCCCTCTTCCCCGGACGGGGGAGACAGGGTCGGAGCGAGAGTCAGAGGTGGCGGTCGAGCACGTGGTCCCCTTCTCCGTGGCCACGGCGCTACCGGCATTGGGAGGCATCATGCTGGAGCTGCCGGAAATAATCGGCAAGGCAGCAGCATGTAGAGGTCTCCCCGTTCCACGAGTACGGGAGGTTTTCCCAACCACCCCCGCTCTGGAACCGAGCTTAACGGCATTGTTCGGGGTAAGACAGGCCAACTTGGTCGCCGGACGGCGCCCTATGTTGGCCGACCCCAAGGACCAGTATGTCACCCGCCAGGCTGACCGGGCGCACCAGTGTGCGTTCCAGGCGTCAGCAGCGGCAAACAACATCGCTTTGCTGACCAAATCGGTGGTGACGTTGGTCGAGCGATCCACCACCGTGGTTCCAGAAGAGTCGGAGGAGATCGCTAAGAGGCCAGCACGGCGCTCACGCTGTGCGCAGCCGTGGCGGTGTCCCAGGCGAGGATTACGGCATGGATGACACAGATCCAGCGTCACCTCTGGTTACAGCAGGCAGCGGTCACAGAGCCAGCCAGGAAGGTCTTACTGGACGCTCCGATCAGCTGGGAAGGGCTGTTCGGGCCCCAGTTCCTGACCATGGTTGATTCCATGAAGGCGGCTTCGGAGCAGGCGGAGGACATCCGCCAGCACGTCGGTTGGCTCCAGCCAGCAGTGAAGCAGCAGCGACACCAGCGGCAGCAGCAGCAGCCAACCCGGCGGCAGACGGACAGACACCAGCAGCAACAGCAGCCGAGGCGTCAGAATCGTCCGTCAGCGGCGGCTGGGGCACCGACCCGCACCTCCAGGGCACCGTCCCGCACCGACGAAGGCTGCCTATGACCTGTCGGTTAATAGCCAGCCGGGTTCGGTACAAAAGCCTGCGCTATTTAATCTATCGATTAATAAGCTGCGGAGCACAATAATTACACCAACTGCCTCCAATCTGATGATTAGTAGGCGGCATGGTTCGCGACAGATTTCTGATGGTTATGACTCTTCGGTTATTAAACCACAGACAGTCGCGGCATTCTTCTGTCCGAGATACGCCACCTATACACGGTCATAATAAGCCCATGAGAGCAGTGGTAACGCCTCATGTGGATATTACTGCACACACCTCCATCCATCCTCTGAGCGTGTACACGTCTCATGATGCGAGGCGGAGTGATACGCAGCGTGTGGAGGCCTCCGCACAGCCCTTGGGTTGTCTCGAGGGCTTTGGAGTGGCTCGTCGTCATGACAACCACAACACATCTCGAACAGGCGCGCCCGCTGTCAGAGTGTTTCTCGGCGTGGCAGCGCCTGTGTTTGATGGACGGATGGATGCACAGGCTGATCAGCAGAGGGTACACCCTGCAGTTCGCCTCCACCCCCCCACAGTTCAAAGGGATACAGGTGACATGCCTAACATCCCGAGAACAGTGTCTTGCGCTCCAAGCAGAGCTACGGGAACTCCTGTTGAAAGAGACTATTTCCACACACCGCCACTCATCCCCTGAGCGTGTACACGCCTCATGATGACAGCCGGAGTGAAACGCAGCGTGTGGAGGCTTCGTCACAGCCCTTTCGCCTCACGGGAGGCTGCGTGCCCCAGCGGCAGCGCCACGGCGTCAGGGCTCGCTGCAGAATTCTGCTAGTTTTAACCTATCGGTTAATAAACTGCAGAGATCGCTAATTAAGCCGGCTGCCACTAATCTGTTGATTAAGTAGACAGCAGGGCTCGCTGCAGACGCCTGTCGGTTGTAACCCCTGTTAATAACCTACAGAGCTCGCAGCATTCCTCTGTCCGAGATGCGCCTCGTACACACGGCCTTAATAAACGCGGCCTTAATAAACACATGAACGCCGTTACTTATAACGCTTCATGTGGGCAGCACTGCACACACCTCCATCCATCCCCTGAGCGTGTACGCGCCTCATGATGAGAGTCGGAGTGAGACGCAGCGTGTGGAGGCCCCCGCCTTGGGTTGCCTCACGGGCAGCAGCGGAAGGGGCTCTGGCGTGGCTCGTCACCATGACGACCAAAAACACATCTCGAGCACGTGCGCCCGCTCTCAGAGTGGCAGCGCGCGGGTCTGATGGACAGATGGATGAGCAGGCTGATCAGCAGAGGAGACGTCCTGCAGTTCGCCTCTCCCCCCCACAGTTCAATGGGATACAGGAAACACTCCTGTCCTCCCAGAAGCTATGTCTTGCGCTCCAATCCGAGCCGCTGGAACTCCTGTTGGAACTCCTGTTGGAACAGGATATCTCCAGGGTTCCTCAAAGGGAGGAAAATCAGGGGTTTTCACTCCCGTTATTTTTCTAATCCCGAAAAAGACTGGGGCAATGAGACATCCTCGATCTGTCAGTATTCCACATGCTGACGATCAAACAGGTGCTGGAATGTGTTCACCAGGACGACTGGTTCACTTCCACCTGAAGGATGCATACTTCCACCTGAAGGATGCACACTTCCACCTGAAGGATGCATACTTCCACCTGAAGGATGCACACTTCCACCTGAAGGATGCATACTTCCACGTACCCCTCATCCCGAAACACAGGAAATTCCTGCGTTTTCTCATTTCAGGGAATATCAGACCAGACAATCGTCTGCCTTCGGATATTTCCTGGCTCCTCCCATTTTTGTGTAGAGAAGGCTGGAGCCACTACACAGAGGAGGGATGAGAGTGTGGTTTCCTTTGGACGTCCTGCTATTTGCTGGCTCGCTCCAGGGAGGAAGTGGCTTTCCAGACGGTACATCTCGTATCGCATCTGTCAAGCCTGGGTTTCATAAGAAATTGGAAGAAGATAAACTCAGCCAGCAGAGCGCGGCTCTCGCGGCAGCGAGTGGAGGAACTGACAGCTCTCCTCAAGCATGTCACAACCCACACAGCCCTCTCCGTGACGCAGCTGCTCGGCATTGGCGTCAGCTGGTCACGTGATGATCCCCCGGGGTCTCTTCCAACAGGGGGACACTCCAGAGGTGGTTCATTCGCTGCAGAAGCCTGCTGTTTTAAACCTATTGGTTTATAAACTGCAGAGCTCGCGGCATTCCTCTGTCCCAGATATGCCTCCTACACACGGTCACAATAAATCCACGAGCACCGTTATAACGCCTCGTGTGGACAGCATACACATACCTCTCATCCTCTGGGCGTGTACGCGCCGCATGATGAGAGACGGAGTGAAATGCAGCGTGTGGAAACTCCCTCGCAGCCCTTTGCGTAAAAGTGTGAGGCGGTGTCGCAGGCGTATGTCTCGGTAGAGCCCCGGAGAACATGCGCACTCCACCAGAGGAATTCCTCCTCCACGGCTTTGCACGGAGGAATGTCAGTGGAAGATATTTGCACGGCTGCATCTTGGTCTTCCCCCTGTTCATTTATTCAATTGTATTTGAGGGATGTTTCCCTTTCCTCTATGACGCACCCCGTATTGGGTGTCCTGTCAGAGTGAGTGACGTCAGGGAGCCAGCTGAGCGCCTCTCTCCTGCCTCTCGGCACACAGAGAACGGCCTTTTCCCCTCGTAGCAGAGGGATGTTCCCCTTCCTCTAATACACTTCGTACGAAGTGTCTGATTAGAGTGAGTAACGTCAGGGATCCAGCTGAGCGCTCTCCTACCTGGCTGGCGCGGAGAGAGCGGCTGTTCCCCCTCTATGATCGCAGGATAAGGTGGGACCTTCGTCTCTACTTCTCACAGCGGTCGGTATGTATTGTCCCAGCCTTCACCCCGTCAGGAAAACAGGTATGTTTGCTATGTTCCAGGGACGGGGAGGTGCCATTACGCATGGCACAACAGGCAGGGATGTGTTATTGAGCAGGTGTGTCTGTGCTTCTAGTGCTGGACGGACCCAGTGGGGCGCAGACTACATCATGCTTCGCCCTTAACCCAATAGCGATATACGAAATAGAACTGGGGTTACCTACTGTAACCCAGCTTCTATGAGTAATGGCGCAGCCCTCTAAGCGCTGGGCCCCACTGGCTCTACGAATAGCTGAAGAAAAGTTATATTGTATGGGAGCAGATTGCCGGGCCACCTTCCTATTTATACCGGAAGGAGGCCCGAGGGTGGGGCCCACCTAGCGGGTGGGCGTGGACTACAAGTGTTTCAGTGCTGCGCGGGGGCGCAGAGGGATAACCCAATAGCGATAGCCTTAGAGGGCTGCGCCATTACTCATAGAAGCTGGGTTACAGTAGGTAACCCCAGGTCTACAGAATGCACAATAAACAAATCCAGAATAGGCGGCAGAGTGTGACGCTGTGATTGGTCTAAATGTGGACGAATCACAAATCACAACAGACACATGAATTTATTTGACGTAGCCTGCGATTTATTTTTTTAGTTACTATCTGACATCACATACATCGTAGTGTAACAGTTCAGTTTATCTATAATTAAACAAATATATATATATATTTGTAATTTGTATAAATAATAAAATCGTGTTTATTGGGGGCGGGCATGCTTTTGGGACTCTGTAAAAGAAGACGTTGATATTGTGACATCGCCTACTGGTTTGCAGACTATGTAATTGAAGAATCGCCTTTCGCATTTTGGCCATCCACATCTTGACTTTAGATGTCACAATCTTGTTTTTTGGAAGTACAACCACGCTAAATAGGACTTTTCATGGTTACCAAAATGTTTAAATTAGGGCTGTCAAGATAACGCAAAAAAATATTAACGCCACTAATTATTTTAACGCGATTAACGCATGTGTATTTTTTGTCCTCGGCCGGCCCGTAGTTTCAGAGCGCATCGAGTTTAAAATACCATCTACAAGCTGATGCTGACAGCCCGCTCCTGCCGCCCGCTTGTGGCAGACCACACTTCCACGCTCACCGGCAGGCACCGACTGGCCATCTGGAGGACCGGGAGGGTGTGTGTGTGTGTGTGTGTGTGTGTGTGTGTGTGTGTGTGTGTGTGTGTGTGTGTGTGTGTGTGTGTGTGTGTGTGTGTGTGTGTGTGTGATGGATCGCAACTCAAGGCATATGCTCGAACGGGAGCTGCAATCATGTTGCACTATCCGAGCTGAGTGTGCTGACTTCTCCTACAATGTCCCGTTCAAATGATAATAAACATTAGCATAAAGCATATTTGTCCACTGATATGTTGATAAGAGTATTAAAAACTTGAAAAATATTCCTCTAAGGTACTTTTAGAACAGATAAAAATGTGCGATTAATTTGCGATTAATCGCGATTAACTATTTTAATCGACTGACAGCCCTAGTTTAAATGTACCCTTATGAGCCTTAAAGAGACCAAAACACCCAAACCTGACAACTTTTTGCTAGCAACCTTTGGATCACAAGGTAGTCCAACCCTAAACCAGACCCTGCTTTGTTATCTATTTACTCTCAATGGGACCATAACCAAGCAATTATATTACATATAGAAACAAAAGAGCTACAAGTAGTGATTGAGACCCTACACTCATTAGGAACATGTGTACTGAGGTAATAAATAAAGTCAGAATTCGAGTAATTTTCTCATTGACTTCTATCAAATGTGAGTCCCCCCCCTTTGCTTGCCAAAAAATGCAAGTTTAAGGCACTTCTGCACTTGCTTTAATATTCAGGCATTAGGTTGCTAGGAGAAAAATTGCCACTTTCATTAAGTTTGTAAGTAAGTTAGATGTATTTCTGCTGAAATTGTTGGTCTTGACTTATACCTGTCTGTAAGGTTGTGAAGAGCAGTTCAAAACATTCACATCAATAAATCCTTTACAAACTATTATCGTTGTCAGTCTTACATTTGTATCATATATTATTATCAATATGATGTCGGGTTGCATTTTTCTAGAACTTGTTGACAATGTTAATGGATCAAAATGAGCTGCGGTGATCTGTTAGGATGTGATGATTCGTGGCGCACTCATAACGCGCAGCGCATGATTGATTTTTACTGTTGGGACTCGGGTTTGAGTCCAGCATGAACTTTTTTGTTATTTTCATGTCGTTGCACATTGAATATTACGTTTGAATAGAGGATTCGTAATATTGTTTAACCGACACCAACATTCACGACCAAGCAGCATTTTAAAGTCTAAATATCCCCAATGACATTCCTGCTGCTATCTTTGCAAAACGAGGTAACAGTCACATGTTATCTGGATGAGTGCTGCACTATACCGTTTTATAAGGGATACATGTGTGGGTAGTCTTTCATATTAAACATGATCGCTGGTAGATAGCCATCGTAACACAATTTAACCTGTGCGGGTCACATTTTGACGTGGGCGGGTCCCAGTTCCCTGGGAGGATCACAGTTTAACACAGATGAAGACTTCTCCACGCTGCTTTCACACTGAGTAAACACCGTGTGCTTCACTTGGAGGCTCTCTGAAGGTATACACAGATGGACTTGGACATTAACAACGATATTCCGTAATAAGTCTGGAAACAATAGCTGGTTTAAATGATTTAGTCGAGCAACTGGTTTGTCTTGTTGTAGTCCTCGCTGTTCGCGTCCGGATATCGCCATCGTAATCACAACCTCACACACTGGTACTGGATGTGCATCAACGTGTTCCTAAGAAGCCAAATGTACCAAAAGATGTATGTAAACGACAGAAGAAAGCGATCGAAATGTGTATTTCAGTCGAAAGCCACGCACCCCACGGAAACGAGTTGATTGGGAAACAAGTTGATCGGGAAACAAGTTGATCGGGAAACAAGTTAATCCGGAACACCGTCCGCCGCGACTTCCACTCCAGCTCCGACAGCCGGGGTAGGCCAAACAGCACTCTGTTGGAAATGTGTATTGCTTGTAGCATCCGCCGTGATGTTGGCTTCATTCTCTGGTGTAGTTTGGTATGGACCAGGGCACGGATGAATATCTCCAGATAGCAGCAGACAGATGGTGATTAGCAGTGTATTACTTTGTTGAAGGCGAGCTTGTGGCTTTGAGTGTTTCTTTAGCCGTTTACCAATCCCTACTCTCGAGTCCCCACTTTTTGAGTCCGAGTCCAAGTCCGAGTCACCCAAGGAGTGTCCGAGTCGAGTACGAGTCGAGTCCGAGTCATCATTACCTGTGTTCGAGTCCGAGTCCAAGTCTGAGTCACCTAAGAAGAGTCGGAGTCACAAGTCTTCATGTATTAATCTTCGTGGATATATGTGTTGAAATGTAGCTGCTCCTCTACATTGCTTTTATCCAGTCATGTTATACTAATGTGTCTATTGAACTGCTGTGAAGCCAGTTTTTCTACAATTCTTGTAATAGGTGCTATACAAATATAAAGCTTATTAATATTATTATTATTATTGTAAATGACCTTTAATATGTCTAACTCAGTGTTTCTCAAACTTTTTCATACCAAGGACCAATGAAAAAACACTCGCGGACCACCTAACTCCACAAATATCCAAAAACACATCGTTTTTTACAAATCGCCTGAAAATGATACAAACAAGTGACAACATGTGTGATGAAGGTATTTATCTGGGCTATATCATGCAATCGAAAGTGAAACTTAAGCTCGCTCCATTGCGGAGATATTCCCACGAGAGTGCGAAAAACTTAAATTAATTCATTTCAAATGTGAAATGTTACCAATATACTCACGGACCACTAGGGGGTGCTCACGGACCACCAGTGGTTCGCGGACCACACTTTGAGAAGCACTGGTCTAACTATTTAAAATGAGTGACCTTTTAGAGAAGTGATTATATTTGTATGCCAATATTTTCTTATGGTAAAGTTTTTGTTTTGCACTTTTATTTTGATAGTAATAAGATCGGGACTCTTATTTTGAAGGAACTTTTACCGGAAGTCAATGGACAACGGAGCAGTGTACACACCATAGACCGGCCGTGGGTGTTTCTCAATCGCGAGTACGCTTGCTTGGTAGCACGTCTTTCGAGCGTCTTGCTTCAGAAACGAGGCAAGAATACTTCCTGGCATTCGAAAAACAAAGAGTGGAACAGGCGAGCAAGTGTGCAGGTGTGCGTTATATGAGAGGCCCCGCCTTACAATTTCCACCACAGATTTGGGGAAATTGGTCCGTGCGCAAAGCATTGTGGGGATTTTAAGAACTCGGAGTCTACACATGTGCAGCCTCGAAATTTCTCGCTACGAAGTACGCCGGGCTCGGTAGAATTCCAAGTATGCTGGACATTGGAACAGTCCTTCGGCGGCACTCGATGTTGTAGTATGCTTGAAATAGTGGCTCTGGAGCAGCTTTACTCGACATTGAGAAACACCCAGTGTCTCAATTCAGGGGCTGCACAAGCTTAGTTACATGTGATGGTAGCTAGTTAGTGCTCTTACCTGTGTGCCTCCTCCACAACCAGACTGTATTAAAACTCTTAAGTTCCAGAACATATCTACTTTAAACAATTCAAAAGACAAAATCAACTAAATGTATTGAAATAACAATCTTCATGTTAGGTGCCTCTTCTTCTTTTAAATGAAACTTTCAGTTGTGAGATATTGAAATACAGTAATAGTATTGTTTATTTAAACAAACTGAGCCACTCCTTACAGTTAACTTCATATTTATTATTGTCTAAAGCAGTGGTTTTCAAACTGTGGGTCGCGGAGGTACTGCAGGGGGGTCGCGGGAAGATTTTTTTATTTTATTATTTTCTCCTTTTAGCTTTGTGAAGCACCTTGAGGTGACTCTGTTTTTAAAGTGCACCGATATAAATCAAATGTATTGTTATTATTCAATTGTGAACAAACACTGCTCGAAAATATGTCATTGGTCAGAGAGCTGTGGGCGAATGCTGCATTTTGCAACACCCTACTTGTGTGAGAGGCTGTTCTGCTGTTGCTGCCATCAAAACAAAACAGATCAAAGCTGAACATTGAGAATGAACTGAGAGGCAGTTTCAAAACAGCAGCCCCGCTTTGAGAAGATCTGCGAGGGAAAGCAAGCACACAAGTCACTGATAGGCTAGTGGGGAATAGGAATGGTAACGTGATGTGATCGTTTGCAACCTGCAGTAGAAATAGTAGTTCATTCATATATTTTCCTTAAAGAAATTTGAATTTAAAAATCTACTACTCAGGGAAGAAGGCCAACCAGTTTTAATTAGGCCAAATTAATTCACAGTATTACAAGCACTTTTGTTCATGTGTAATCCATAATAAAATATACAATTATAGTTGGATCTTTGTATCTTCTTATTATCAGCAGAGAAAATGTAATGTTTTTACAACAACATACAATTAATCCTACCAATATAGATGGGAACCGGGTTGGGGGGGGTCCCGAAAATATTTCCAATACCCAAGGGGGTCCCGACTGAAAAAGTTTGGGAACCACTGACCTAAAGCATTTATTACACACATGTTCCTCTCTCATATGCACAGTGTGGATCAACTGAGACAGCGTGGAGTCCAGGGGGCCAGGCGTAACAACAGCCGGTGTTTCTCGTGAGTGTTTTCCCTGGGAAAAAAACACAATACACACAAACGCAAAAATACACAAACACACACACGTATACACGCTGTTGGATTGTGTTTGTTGTTCTCCGTCCAGGAGAGAAGTTAAAATAAAGAGACTAATGGCGTCTCTGAAAAGGTTCAATTTGGCTACTTTAATTAAATAGCGTGGTCATGAAACAAACAGAGGGAGTAGTGGAGACCAACAGCTGTTGTCTCGCAGTGGTTCCGGTGGGAAGACCCTGAGAACACGTTCGTTCTCCCCGCTTGTATCTCTCCTTCGCTCCTCCTCTCTCGGGGCTGTGACGTGGTGGTCCGCCCTCCTTTCTCCAATGGGCGATATCGCGCATAACAGAGGATTTAGACGTTGTGTATTCATTGCATAACTTGTTGAACTGTTGTGAACGATTCATCTCTTGAATGCTCTTATGCTGACGTCATATCTGTCAATCTGTCAATCACACAGCTGGTTCTAATAAAGGGATCATTGCTGGCTCACTCGGAGAACTCAGTCAGTGTCATGTGAACTACAATGCAAGTGTGTGGCGTCTTTTATTCCTCCGTAGTATTAGTCCAAGGCTATCTAGACCTTTGCTGGGAATGGCTGCTGCGCCAACAGGTTATGGGCCCAGAAAGGATTTTGGAAACCTATGGAATCATTTGTGCTTTGACGGAGATGAGAAAAACTATGAGTTGTGGGAAACAAAGTTTCTTGGCCACCTGCGTCTACAAGGGCTGAAAAGCACCATATTGGAAGAGCCTGACAGTGGCGGAGGCGAAGAGGACGCAGAAGGAGCCGCGGTAAGAGCCGCAGAAGACGCTGATAAAAATGAAGAAGTCTACGCTGAACTTATTCAATTGTTGGACGATACAAGTTTGTCTCTGGTCATGAGAGATGCAGCGGACGATGGGAGAAAGGCGTTGAAGATTCTGAGGGATCACTACGCAGGTACAGGAAGACCGCGTGTGATCAGCTTGTATCAGAGCTTACGTCTCTCCAGAAATATGCTAATGAAAGCATCACAGACTATATTATACGAGCAGAGACTGCTATCACAGCACTGAAGAATGCGGAAGAGATTTTGAGTGACGGTTTATTGATAGCTATGATTCTGAAGGGGCTGCCAGCGTCATTTAAGCCGTTTTCTGTCCACACTACACAAAGTGATGAGAAGATCACCTTCGCCGAGTTCAAGACCAAGCTGAGGAGCTACGAGAGCACTGAGAAGTTCAGTGGGAGCTCAGTTGATGACAGCGTGATGAAAGTAAGAGGCAAAGACTTTGATGTGAAGCTGCTGACCTGTTATACTTGCAGCCAGAAGGGTCACAGGGCCCGCGAGTGCAAGGCTGCTGGTCACGGGGAACAACAGAGACAGAGATGCAAACTGCAGGCGGAGAGGACGACGAGACAACGTAAAACAGGCCATGGATGACGAGGACCACGACCACCACCACACATTCGCCTTCAAGGGCCGCGAACGACAGGTGGACAGCGACCCGGGCGATGGACTGAAGCAAAGAGGGCTTATGGTCGACACCGGTGCTACATCGCACATAGTGACTGACATGAACAAATTCAAAGACTTTGACGAGAGTTTCGAGCCACGAAAACATGTCCTGGAGTTGGCTGATGGAGTGAGGGCCTCTGGTATAGCGCTGAAGAGAGCTGCAGCCAACGTTTGGCTGAAAGACAATACGGGTCGAGAGGTGGAGACGATGCTGACGGGGGCGCTGTACGTCCCATCCTTTCCCCAAGACATTTTCTCCGACCACGGTCGTATTCAAAGAAGGACAGAACAAGCTCATTCACGAGAACGGTACGACATTTGATATTAAGGTGTATGATAGATTGTTTTATTTAAACACAGTTAATGATGAAAATGTTGATGAATGTCATGGGTGTTATGATATCAAAACATGGCACGCAATTCTAGGTCACTGTAACTACGAAGATGTGTTGAAATTGCAAAAAGTCACAGAGGGTATGACAATTAAAGGCAAAACTGATACATCTACTTTGACATGTGAAGTGTGCACAAAAGGGACATGTGCTCGGAGCAGGAGCAGAGAGCCAGGTGAAAGGGCAAAGGCTGCACTGCAGCTTGTACACACAGATGTGTCTGGACCTATAGACCCTACAGCTAAAGATGGGTTCAGATACACAATAGCATTTACTGATGATGACTATTCAGGAGCAGTTTTTGTTTATTTTTTTAAATCTAAGAGTGACGCTATCAAGGCTACTGAGAAGTACATTGCTGACGTTTCACCTGATGGAAAAATCAAATGCATTAGATCTGATAATGGTACTGAGTATACTTCTGGTCCATTTCAGTCACTGCTAAGTAGAAATGCCATCAGACATGAGACCTCAGCTCCTTGTTCACCCCATCAAAAAGGGACAGCTGAGAGAAATTGGAGAACATTGTTTGAAATGGCAAGATGCATGCTAATTGGGAGTAACCTACCAAAAGAGTTGTGGACATGCAGTTATGACTGCTGCTGTCATTCGAAATAGGTGTTACAACAAACGTGTAGGACAGACTCCATACTACATGTTGACAGGAAAGAAGCCTGACCTTTCAAAAAGGAGAACATTTGGGTCACCATGCTATGCTTACGAGCAAAACCAGAACAAGTTGGATTCAAGATCTGAAAAGGGTATTTAGGCTGTGATAAGAACAGCCTGCTTATTGGGTGTTTTATCCGGACACAGGAAGAGTACTCAAAAAGAGGTTGGTCAAATTCATCAGCAAGAGTGTCATTGAGAGTCAGACTCAAACAGAGCAGGACACGGATGATGAAGGTGTCAGTATGAGGAGAGCTGGAAACCACCTACCACACATTGAAAAGGCAAATGGAATCCCAAAAGAGTCACAGGAAGATGAGACTGAGATTTGTGATAACGTTCAGACAGGTGAAGCCAAAGTAGCCGGAGGACTTCTTATCCACAAAGGGAAAGAAAACCTCCTCAATAGTTGAGGGGTTATGTAAAGTCCAATCTGATGACCTGGAGAACTAACCCTTGATTACTGTTATAGAGTTATTCGTGATACGCCCCAAACATTGAAGGAGGCTATGACATCACCAAATCCTCAACTATGGGCTAAAGCGATGGAGGAGGACATGGATTCACTAAGGGACAATGACACATTTCCCCTGACCACACTGCCAGAGGGTAGACATGCATTGGGGGGCAGATGGGTTTACACAGTGAAAGAGAACCCAGTTAAAACATGCAGCCAGGTGTGTAGCAAAAGGCTATAGTCAAGTGTCTGGTATTGATTATAAGGAAACCTTTTCTCCAACTGCAAATATGACATCTGTCCGTAGTCTAATGCAAATCGCAGTGCAACATGATTTAGAATTGCATCAGATGGATGTTAAAACAGCATATGTACATGCTCCTATCAGCCGCGTAGCTGTGGGTGGGCCCGGGTGGGCCTGGGCCCACCCACATGCACGTCTGGCCCACCCACAGCCAATCAGCACTTCATAGCGCAGAACCGGGAAGCCCAGAAGGAAGTGCCACAAACTGCAGTTCATCTAGTGGCCGACAGGGGATGGATGCAAAAAGGAGCAATTCCCATAGACCCCCATGTTAAAATGCCCAACTTTACAGCAGAAATAAACATGTTTCTAGCCTGGATCCAATAAAACTTATTCTGGATATAATTAGATTCCACCTTCATGACAATGGAATAGGGAGTGCATTTTTTTACCGTGAGTTTTTATAGTAAGTAAAGTAACTTTTGCCGTGAGTGAATGAAAGTATTATTTCTTCTTGAGGTCTGCAGTTTAGCGTGTACACATTTGCTGAATATGAAAACACTCAGTGTGTGCCCACTGTGCGACTGTCAAGGATAAATAACCTGTGCCCCCGATATATGTTGTATGTATTATTGCTACACAAACATTACAGTGTCGCCAAGAGATCTCTCCCCCGTCTGTGTGCGAGGGGGCGGGGCAGTTTACACACACGCAGCTGCTACATGCAGCAACACACACACACGGAGGAGATGGCGGAGAGAACGCGCTCCAAGCTGTGGTTAAACTATAGCCGTGTCGATGGGGACAATACTCGTTACCAAAAGTGGAATAAGAGTTTAGCATTTAAGGGCGGTAACACGAGCAATTTGTCTAAACATTTAGCAAAAGTGCTCCACATCCAGACGGAGGAATGCACCGGGTTCGACTGTCTTTCTAGTAGCTCTGTAGCTCCATCCACGAGTAACGTTTCCACGTCAGGTGTTCTGTATGCTAGCAGCAACACACGGAGTTAACTACATTATACAAACATGGGTTAATGATTAGAGGTAACTGAGTTATTTATTTTGTTAAAGTCTCAGCTATTCTGTTTACAGTTCTGTCATCACATTATTTAATACGATTTGTTAAAACATTGTTGTTTCTTTTGATGTGAAATATTATGTATTTAATTTAAATAAAAAGCAATGTTAGTTTTGTTCACAATTTGTTTAGTTAGTTTACCTTATTTTTTTCTCCAAAATAACCGATAAAAGTAATGTTAAAGGACCGGATCGATAAGACATAGACATACTTTATTGTCATTTCAACGAGACACAGAGTGTACTATTAAAACGAAATGTCGTTGTACTGGCTTACAGGAACAGGACAATATAACAACTTGCTAAAATTGTGCATATAAATAAATAATAGTGACGTGGTGCTGATAAAATTAAAGATAAAGTGTGCGTTTAAAATATAAAGACTTACTATACATATAAATAAAATAGACATACTATATAACAAATATGTGCTCTTTACACAGCGTAATGTAATCTTTATGTTGCTGTTCAGCAGTCTGATGGCTTGGGGGAAAAGCCATTGCAGAATCTGGCTGTTCTGCTCTTAATGCTGCGGAGCCTCTTGCCGGAGGGCAGCAGGGAGAACAGAGCATGTGAGGACGAGTGGGGTCTTTAAAATGTTCTGGGCTTTTGTCAGGCAGCGTTTCTGAGCGGTGTCTCTGATGGGAGGGAGAGAAACTCCGATGATCTTCTCTGCTGTCCTGACCACTCTCTGCAGAGACTTCCAGTCTTTGGCGTTGCAGTCTCTCGACCAGATGGAGATGGTCAGCAAGCATGCTCTCTATGGTTCCTCTGTAGAACGTGGTGAGGATGGGAGGGGGGAGCTGTGCAGGAAGTGTAGGCGCTGCTGTGCCTTCTTAAATAGTGATGTAGTGTGAGTGGACCAGGTCAGACTGCTTGTGATGTGCACCCCCAGGAACTTGGTGCTGGCTGTAGTCTTCACTGTTGATGTGGAGTGGTGGGTGACAGTGCTTTTTGTTCCTGAAGTCGACAATGATCCCTTTTAGTTTTATCGACATTCAGGATCATGTTGTTGTTACACCAGTCTGTCAGATGTTTCACCTCCTCCCTGTAGGCCTGTTCGTTGTTGTCCCTGATGAGTCCCACCACTGCTGTATCGTCCACGTACTTTATGATGTGGTTGGTACTGAACCTGGAGCATAAGCATAAGCGCTATCGATAAAAGTAGTAGTACCGTTAAAGCCTTAACGATACCCATCCCTATGTGGATGTCAGTTCTACACACATTCTGAGGCCGCCGTGCCTATGTTTGTTTTCACTGCTAATGTATGCTTATGTTCTATTAGTGCATTAAAAATCATTAATGAAGTTTCAGCTCAGACCCCACGCTTAATATGTCTCCCCCTGGCCCACCTACATTTCTCCAGGCCCACCCACACAATAATTCCTGGCTACGCCACTGGCTCCTATAGACTGTGAGCTGTTTATGGAACAACCTGAAGGATTTGAGGTGAAGTCAGAGAAGGGGGAGAAACTGGTCTGTAAACTTAACAAATCACTGTAAAATGCTCCATGATTATCTAAGTGAAAATGGTTTTATTCAAAATCCGGCTGACCATTGTGTTTACAGTAAACTAACATCTAAAGGTGAAAGGATTATTTGATAATCTGGGTTGATGATCTTATCATTGCAGGAAGCAACAGTCAAACAATCCAAAATGTAAAAGACATTTTGGGAGCCACATTTAAGATGAAAGATCTTGGCAAACTTAAGAACTTTCTAGGCATTGATTTCACACAGACAGATGGTGAAATAAAGATGAACCAGAAAAGGTACATCATGAAAATATTGCAAAGGTTTGACATGTCTGACTGCAGGGCAAGATCGACTCCATGCGAGTATAAACAACAGTTTGACAATGAAGGTGAATCTGTTGATCAAAAGAGGTATCGTGAAGTGGCAGGCAGCTTGATTTATGTGATGACATGTGCTAGACCTGATCTAAGTTGTATTGTCAGTAAGTTGTCTCAACACTTATCCAGACCAAAAGAACAGCATATGGTAACAGCAAAACATGTGATACTTGAAGGGAACTGTAGACCAGGAGTTGTGTTACAAGAGAAGTGATTCAAAACTCAAACTGGTTGCATATTGTGATGCTGATTGGGCAGCAGATCAAAAGGACAGACGGAGCACAACTGGGTACTGTGTTAGTAGGGCGGATCATACTCAGGTGCCAAAATGAATCTGAAGGAAATCCTAACATGAGGGGTGTCAAAATTATGTGTTTTTCTATGGGGAATTCAAATATGAGCTTATTTTTTAGATAGGATAACTCTAAGCTACATCGTTTTGTATTTCTAAATTGGCAATTTTACCCTTTCGAACGTCTATATAAGATAGTAAAGGGAAATCATTTATATTGACAAAGCCAAATTATTTTTACATATTTATTAACAGGTGAACTGCATATGTATAACTGGATAAGATTACAAAGAAACATCTTCTGACTTTGATCTGAACTTTGTCAGGTGGCACAAGTCCTGCTTTGACTCATTCTTGGACATCAGTCTCCTGCTGGTCTCCTGAGCTCTGATCCCTCCATCCCTCTTTTCCTGTGAGAAGTACGTAGCAGAAGCCTCGGTCACCATTTTAACGACCCTCTCAATGCTTTGAGTATGGCAAGGCCAGTTTAGTACCTCCATGGGGGTTTTGATGAAGTTTTTCACCTCCGAGGTGCTTAGCAAGCAGGTGAGAGGTGGCTCTGACACACCTTCTGACCAGCTGATCAAGTCCCCAATGCTGGAAGCATCACAATTGATGTCAGGAGTCCTTCTGGTCCTGACAGAGGAGTCCCCCAGCTGAGTGTCTGGGTCCCCCTCTCCCCTAATGGCCAGGATTCTCCCCACCCCCTCAATTCTCTCCTTCTGATCCTCAGAGCACAGCAGTGTTTGGAGGATGGCTTCACTGTGGGCATACCAAGCAGATCTTCTCACAGTTGGCATCACAAGTTCCAGAACCTCCTTCCTCTGGGACTTGAGGCAGTCCAGCTGAAACAGGATGTGCCTAGGCCCTTCGATCCAGGAGTGCTTGACCTTCACGTTAAACCAACATGGATAATACACTCCAATGATGAATTCCACAATCAATTGTAGATTCTTCAGTTTCTTTCCTTTAAGTCTGTGCTTTGACACCCAGAGCCTGAGAAGTCTGTTTGCTGTGGTGAGCCAGCGGCTGTGGTTTACTGGTCCAATCTCCAACAGAGCCAGCCTTGCAGGAAACACTCCATCCCTGACTGCACAGACCATTTTATAGCCATAGTGTTGATCAGTTGAGAGATCTTGAATGACCTTGTCAGGCAGCTTGATCAGTGGAGGGCCAACAAAGATCCGGGTGAAGTTTGGATTGATATCCAAGTCTGTAGCGGAATCAAGGAGCTTTCCTATTGGCCCAGATAATTTGCTGTCTGACAGAGTAGGGCCATCAAGGCCAACAATGAGATGGCGCAGGGGAAGTTCACCAGTGTGCAGGTTGCACACCAACCACACCAGCTTTCTCCCCAGGTGCAGCTCCAGCTTTCGCATAACCCCAGCTTTCACACCAGTGTTGACATTAGTTGAGTCTCCTCCAATGGCCGATAAGGTCTTATCAAAACCCCTTTCTTTCAGCCAGGCCAACAGGACCTTAGCAATCTGCTCAGCATGTGAGTCCTCTTTAGTTGCTTTCTCTGGGGTAAAGTGGAACAGATAGTTGCTGCCAGGCTCACTAGCAACACTATAGTGTTCTTCTTTGATCTTTGCAGGAAAATATTGGTCACTGCCCTCAGCTTCCATCATCACATTGGTCAGGTCAATCCGCCCATCAAAGAGGATGCAGGAGATCCCCCCCATCTCCCTGCACTTCTCCTCAAACTCTTCTCCCAGCTCTCTCATCAACTTCTCCTGTGCTCTCTTGACCTTGTTCTTATCAATCACTTTACTTGTGTTTGTCTTCTGTGTTGATTCCTGCATCAATCAGAGCTGCAGTTGCTATCGCTGCAGTTGGTCTCAGCCCTATGCCATACCTTACACTAGCAAGCGCAATATTTGGAATATCGTCATAGTTTTTCTGCACTTTTGTTGAAGCTGCAGGCTCAGGTTCAGTTTCAGGGAAGAGCTCAACTTCAGGGACAAACTCATCTTCAGAACCACTCTCCAATTCCAGATCCTCATCACCATCTGCCAAAAATCTCTTAACATCCTTCCTGGCTGCCTTGTCTGCTGCTGCAGCATTTTCCTCCCTGCTCCTTCTCCTTTCCTCAGCCATGTTTTCCATCCCCTGCCTTTCCAATGTCCTCACCTGTCTCTTGTGCTCCTGCAGATCAGGGGCCCCCATTTGGTGGGGTCCTTTACTTCCAACCTTCTCTTTCTGTCCCTTGATGTATGCAAGATCTTTTAAAGGAATCCTGTTCTCTCTGCTGCAGCAACAGTTCATGTGGGCTTGAATCACACAGCCATCACAGCCTCCCCTCTCACAACTGCTAATCTGACACTTGCAAGTCAAAATATCAAATAGTTGGTCTAACTTGACACTGAACCTCTCTTTTGCATCAAGTTTTCCCTTCCCAAGGGAAAACTTCACTGCCTGATTCCAGACCTCCTTGAGCTTGGACATGATGGTCACCTTTTCATTTATAACAGGTGGCTTGAAAAGAGCATTCGCTTTGGACCACTGACCAATCAGACCAGGGAAGATGTCACCCACCAGCTGGTCCACTGGTTAGATCCTCCTATCATCTGTACTTTGATCCCTCAAGTAGATGCCATACCTCAGGATATCCCTCAAAGTTGGCAGTTCAGACACCAACAGCTCTCGCCCAGTGCCAACAAGATTACTCAAATGAGAATTCGATTTTGCCCTTGTTTTGACTTGAGCCATTTCAACTAGTTCACACTGAAAACGTTTCATTTCCTGTAATTTTCACGTCAGACAGGAACATGAAAGCCCTGACTTCAAAATAAAAGCCCCCCAACTTAAGTCTCTTTTTTCCTGAAGAATAGCTAAATAATCAAAAAATAGACAATATTCAACTGCAAATTGATGTAGCTTAGGTTTATTGAAATTGAAAAATGTCTTCAGATTTGTGTTCTACACGCCAAACTACGTTATTTGAACACCCCTCTCGGTCGATTTAGAAAAAAAAAATAGTATGGCCCGCCCTACTGTGTTAGTCTATGTCAGACAGGACCTGTTATTCCCTGGAAATCTAAGAAACAGCCTACAGTTGCTTTATCCACATGTGAAGCAGAATATAGGCATTGGCAGCTGCTACACAGGAACGTTTTTATCTTGTGCAATTATGAAAAGGAATGGACAGTGGAAATGATTATGCACCAGTGACAATCTGTGAGGACAACCAAGGGGCAATTGCACTATCAAAGAATCCTGTGTGTCGTCAAAGGTGTAAACATGTTGATATCAAATATCATTTTGTTCGATCTGCAGTTAGTGATGGAAACATTATTATTGAATACTGCCCAACAACAGAAATGGTAGCTGATATTTTTACCCAAGCCTGTAACAAAGGGCATGATTGAAAAGTTTGTGTATTTCGGTTTTGAAGGTTAAAATGAAAAAAAAAGTGTAAATGTATGTCAAAGGTTGTCAGAATAAGATCAAGTGGGGGTGTTGAACTGTTGTGAACGATTCATCTCTTGAATGCTCTTATGCTGACGTCATATCTGTCAATCTGTCAATCACACAGCTGGTTCTAAGAAAGGGATCATTGCTGGCTCACTCGGAGAACTCAGTCAGTGTCATGTGAACTACAATGCAAGTGTGTGGCGTCTTTTATTCCTCCGTAGTATTAGTCCAAGGCTATCTAGACCTTTGCTGGTAATGGCTGCTGCGCCAACATCACTCCACACGCCTTTTCCCCTCATGGACTCATTCATGACTTTTTATTTAATGCATTTTAACGGCTGTAATCGTTGATAACGTAAAACTGGAAGTGACGTCACTGTTGATATCCGGAGACTCCTTCCAGTAAAGCTTTTCAAAATAAACTTTAGCAACAACGTTAGCCACAAGCCAATGCTAACCGGAAATGTTTTCAGAATAAAACAGTTTTAAGCTTACTGTATGTTTAACCAGTTAAACCCGAGAGACCCCGGTACCGGGGCACTCCCGCAACATCTTGCAGGAAACGGTGTCTGAGGGCATGTTCATTTAATAAACTATGAATGTTTTATATCCATGTAACAGGAAGAAACTCATCTAACTGTTCATTTTAATAAAACATTTTTTTTAAAAACCACAACGCTAACGCTGAGCCTCTGAATTAGCAACGAGCGAAAAATGCTAACAGCTGACTGCACCGAAATTCACTCACAAAACCTTATTATTTATCTTTTCTGCACTTCCAACCCATCGTTTCACATCGTGAGGGGACACAGAATCGATGGGTGCAGACATTATCACTCAATGATATGACCTAGCGGAGATAATAACAAGAACAGACATCAAAACATATGGAGCTAGTTAGCTAAAAGCGCTAACATGGCTCACATGTGTCGTCGTAGTCTGGTCAAAAGTGGTCTTCAATGGCATTAAAACGATAAAAACGCTGCTGAAGTTAATCCATAGGTTAATCCAATGTGTCTGTGTCACTTTGAATGATTTCTGATGAGCAATAAATCTGCTTTTCCGTTTCTAGATGTCAGAGCTAGAGACAGCGTCACTCTCATGCAAAACTGAGTGCACGAAACCCCCACCTTTTTGTTTTACCATGTGTGTGAGTGGGGAGATTCCCCTTCGATTCCATTGGCTCTAACGGTCAGAAAGAGATGTCAATCACCAAAATCGACCAATGGGTTCCAGAGAAACGGTAAAACCCCCATTTCCACCCAAATCACCTCAGAGGTGGAGTTTTTTTGCTAAATCTCTCTAAAAAGGTCAAATATCACTTGTTTTGTATCAATCTTGATACAGGGTACTTATTATATGTTGTACTTTGGATTCCTAAAGCTTTTAGTCTACTAACCCATCATTCAAGGGTGGTTTCACTATAAATATAAAATATTTTTTGGACGGACAATATAATTTACAGTTTTTTACTATGTTCAATCTGAATTTTCTTTAAAATAAAAAAACATCTATATTGATTCTGACTTTTCTTCATCCAACTCACAGGTTTATCATTACTTTGAGAAAAAAGATTATTAATTTAACCCTTTTAGAAGATATGGTCATTTGTTCTGGGAATATCATTTTCGAGCCTGAGACGTGAAAAACAGGCTCAGGGCTTAACAGGTTAAACTAAATTACGTCATTAAACACTGATTTTAATTCCTTACAACAGACACACACTCGCGAGCTTCCCCCCAGACCACTAATCCAAACCAAAATATGTTTCCTCCGTACTATTCGATGGAATCAAGAGAAGAGGAAACTTTGAAGGCCTTTTCCTCAAAATGATGACTCGGTGACAGTCATTATATAATGTGACATATTTCGCTTAATATTTGGAGTATAAAAACAATCCTGATATCATTAGAAAGCTAGGAATCTCCTCTTTCCAACAGTGTATACAACTCAAAATGTGTCTTTGGGTCAATGCAACTGATTTCGATGGAGCAGGTCACATGTACTAAATTGTTGCATTCGGTTTTTAGCAACTGGCTGATAGGGCATAAGGTAATGATTGTATAAAAGCAAGGGTGTGCAATAAACAGATACCATCAGTCATGGCCGTACCCACCATTGAGGCTACCTCTGTAATTTTTTCGAGGTATATATAATAAAACTCATGAAATAACTGCACATAATTAACAGGATCGTCTAATTAACTCTCCTCGTCTGTGTTCCACCGTGCTTCTCCGCACACCTGCTCCAGCCTGCTCGCTCTCGCTAACTCGGGATCCCCTCCTCCTCTGTTGACAAACCTTGGCCCTGGACTTCGTGGAATATCCAATACGGTTTTTGGTTAATAATCCTTTTTTCCAACTTTGTCTCCTCTCCATAGTGTTCAGTATTGTCGGTTCACTCCTGTAGCTCTCGGAGAGCGTAACATTTTGAAAGGCAAAGAATAATTACAAAATATATACATGTATATATGCTGAGCCCAGAGTAAAATACTTTTGTGTGCACAAACACCAGTGTGATTTTGGTGAAAGTACGACTATCTTGTACAAAGTTACAGTGGGGGTGCCAAATCCAGCAGCACTAACACCTGGTCTGCCACATGTGGAAGCCCTCTTTAATTTTTCGCCTGCTGAGCCCAGAGTAAAATGCTTTTGTGTGCACAAACTACAGGGGGACAGCCAGGGCCGTCCCTGGCCAACTTGAGGCCCCACGCAATGTTAGATGATGAGGCCCTCTGTTTTACGAGCGTCGTCGTTGTCGACTGGGGGGGGTGCTAGTGGAGCCTCGCAGCGGCGACACCGTGCCGCGCCACACTAATTGCGCCGCATAAACACATAGGTGCGCCACATTTGCGGCTCAGTTGAGGTCCGGCAGCACCAACACCTGGTCTGCCAACACCTGGTCTGCCACATGTGGAAGCCCCTCTTTAGTTTCTCACCAGCTGAGCCCAGAGTAAAATGCTTTTGTGTGCACAAAAACATTTGTTGGGACCTGCCTCCGAGCTGCCCTAGCATATTTTGGACCTTGGTATTTACGAAATCCTGGGTACGGGCCTGCCATCAGTTGGAGAGTCTGACCATAATTCAGCCGGGACGCTACAATTATTATAGTGAATGTTTAAATGATATCAATAAAGAAGAAGCCCCAGAAAGCACATGGCTACTTGGCAATAAAAATGACGTCATTCTGCATTGCATGTTAAAGGTGGGGTAGGTACGTTTCAGAAACCGGCTCGAGATACACTTTCTGTTATATTCCATGGAATGCTCTTAACATCCCGACAGCAATGAATATCTGAAGTGCTTTGACAAAAAATCCATAAAAAAATGTCATCTGTGGAACCCGTAGTACTGTAAAAAGCCGGGTCGGCTAAACGGATTGGATTGCCGCCCTGTCTGTCAGCCTTCCATCTCGTGCACGCACAAATGTATCTTGTGCCCTCATTGGGCGTGCCGTCATTGGGCGTGCATTTCGCGTTCATGTGTGTTGGAGGAGGTGCTCTGTAAGGAAGTCAGAAGGAAGGGGCGGATTCTTTTCGGCTGTGTACTTTCAAATTTGAGTGCACTCGAGCCGGTTTCTGAAACTTACCTACCCCACCTTTAAGTAGCCATGTGCTTTCGTGTTATCGGCTGAATCTTTATTTATTGATTAGATCACGTTACTCTGATGATAGTGTTCAAGACAGCCTATATGTCTGAACTCGATCCTTAGAGTAATGTGTTACGGAGCCTTCTCTTCAATATTGTTTCCACATAACGAGCATGTTGCGCTGCTCTTTTCCAATGTGGAAGCAGAATGTGTGAAAGCATACAGCACGATGCAGGGTGTGTCTCTAGACATCTTTAGACTGGAATAGCGGGGCCCAGTATGTGAACTCGCCTCACAGGTGCACACGCCAGGACAGAGTACATCTGAATTGAGACAAAACTTGCTCGAGTCCGAGTCCAAGTCATCGTGGGTGAAAAATGTCCGAGTCTGCGTCATCGTGGGCTAAAAATTCACGAGTCCGAGTCAGAGTCATCGTGCGCGAGAATTCACGAGTCCGAGTCCAGGACTTGAGTACTCCATCTCTGGTACCTACACAGTAATTCTATTTACTGCATTGTAATCGTAGCCACTATTTGAAACTGTTATCACATCATCTTAACTTTGTCGGTTTGAGTTTGGTATAACAGCGACATCATACTCTCTGCGAGGATAGTGCTTAACTTTCAGGGCATTTCTTTGAAATAATTCTGAGATGCTTGATAAATACGGGCCATGAACTCACCAGCAACTTTGATACTTTCTGATCCTTTCCTCCAGTCAATCTCCTTTTTTATCTTGTCTCTGGATGTTTGTGAAGGAGATATACGTAGGTCCTTTGAATTTCGAAATGTTTCGAATTTCCTTCTTTCTCTAGACCAGGGCTTTTCAAAGTGTGGGAAGGTGAGCCTCCCAACATAAGAACAGCCGCGCCCCCACTCCCAATTATTATTGCTATTATTATTATTATTGTTTACTCGTCTTTTTCTCGTTATTCTTTTCTCACGCTGCGCCTCCCCTGAAGATCTCTGGGGCCCCCCCAGGGAGGCGCGCCTCACACTTTGAAGACCGCTGCTCGAGACTTTGAAGTTGCCTTTAAAAGTTGGTTTGAGTTCTGTCTAAACACAAATATGTTCTTGCTCCCAAGCTCAATGGTTATTATCCTTCTAGCAACTGTACACATAATGAAGTGTCTCCTGTTACGATGCACTGTCGACATGACATTTGGGCTGTCATGGCAATGAAAAGGTCTTCAATCCACCCAGGGGAGCGGATATAAGGCTGACTACAGAAGCACCTGGATCTATAAGCTGCAAACACCAAAGCCAAAGGTCACAATGACAAATTCTCTCGCAATGTGATGCAAAGATATTAAGGGATATGTGATGGATGTGGAAGTGCCCTTGGTCTACCACTGATTGCTCCCGAAAGCATGGCCATCAGTGTGTGTGAATGAGCGTTAGATTAGATAAGGAGCAGTTTGGCAGGAGTTTTATACACTAAAGGTGTGGAAATTAATATCAGCGCGGCCGCGGTCAGATCAAAATGCCTCCGAATGCAATTTGAATAGACCTACAGCCAATCAGAGCAACGAAACGTTGGGTCTGCTGCGTCATGCATTACTGATATGTCGATACGTCACGTTCACAGTGAAAAGTTCCCAAACTCGCGCCGAGTAAATTGCAGCAGACAGCAGAACTTCTAGGATTAATTGTATATTTCGGATGGATACATTTGTTCTTAAACGCCCTCACATTGAGGTACAAGTCGAGCAGGTGCCAGAGTCACACGACCCACCTGAAGAGGATGCCAGCCAGCGGGGACCCGATGGGATCGGAGAGGCCAGAGGTGGCGAAGATGAAGAAAATGTGGAGCAGGAGGCCACTACCGTTAGCGACATCAGCCAAGGACCTGAGGCTGCTAGCGTTATTAGCCAACCACAACAACCGGCGGATCGTGCTGCTTTGAGAACGTCAAAAGTGAGTTTTGAATATATTTTTGTAATAATGGGTCATTTGAAAAAAAAAATGTTGTCGATAACGTGAGTGTGTGGCTGACAGCGGCATGAAAAGTCGACTGTGATTCCTTTTATTTCCCATTGGGTCCAGTCCACAGCGGTCCTTAGGAGGGTCTTTTTTTTATTTTGTATTTGAATTGTTTTGTCTCATGATTGTGTTCGTTTTGTAAGGGAACTGTATGTATGTTCTTTCACCAAGTTGCTGTGTGTTTCTGCCTGTGATATATAAAAAAATCAAAAACTGTTAGTTTGTATAAATGCTCATAAGAACTCTTTGTTAACTCCTCCGTCTCATATTCAGCTCATGTGTGTGCTATGTTTAGCTCAGATGAGCAGCGTGTTGGTCTGAAGATATCTTACAGCCTTTTTGGCGAGGTGGGGGAACTCGCCAAAAAGGCCCACACCCCCAACTCGGACTGACTTCCCGCGTCCCTGGCCAGCAAGGTATTCTCTGCTGGCCTATCCACTATCAGAAACTAAACTAAACTTTTCATTTGTTTTTTTTATTAACATGTACACAACTATTTCTAACAGTCTATTCTCTTCATCTTATAGCTTTTCTCTGTGCTGCGCTCGGTTGCGCTGTGGCCAGTAATTATTGTTAATGTTGAAATGTTTAACCAATCATATTTTAGGCAGAATGTGTTGCTGGGTCAAATACATCGGTACCACTTTACAATAAGACTACCCTTATAAAGGGTTTAGGAATAGTTTGTAATTCATTTATTAATTAGGTTGTGAATACTTTATTTAACATTAATAAGCTTTTATAAGACATGAGATAAACAGGGCAACTGTGACCGGTTGCTTGCCAAATAGTGAGCCCACATTTATCTGTACTGCTAAGCCTTATATTGGCTACCTAGTTTACTTCGTCTCCTTCATCAGCCTTGGTATCTGTTGCTCACTGAGTTGTAGCCAATATAAGGCTTAGTCATCTTGCCAAATAGTGAGCCTGGGTTGACGTATGAAATGGTTCTTAATGATTAATAAAGTGTGTACAACCTAATTATAAACCATTTATGAATCCTTTATAAGGGTAGTCTTATTGCAAAGTGGTACCAATACATCTGCCTTCAGAATCAACAGTGCAGGCCTTGTAGCTTAAAATAAATGGCAATGAAACTGTTGCATTGACCAATCAGATGTCATGTTGGCGACACCAGAGTCATCTAGCAGGTGTAGATGAGGTCTGCATGTTCACGTCCTTTCATTGGATTGACAGCGCTTGCGAGCACTACTGTGTGTAGCAGTAGCTACATCATCTGTAGTGTCCACTCCTTTGCAACCTGCACAAGGTCAAATATTTGCCTTTAGATTTTAAAGCTGTTTTTTCAAACCACAATGTCTGACAGAGGAGGAGAAATGGATTTGGTGAAACTAGCAAGCGTGTTGCAGCCGGGGAAAGGGTTTGTCCGCCACTTCCAATTCACTAACTACAGCGGTACCTCTCAGCCTCTGAGGAGCACGCACACGGTATCGCTGGGACCGCCAGATATTCACATCCACTTACAGAGTTTGCAAACTTGAGTTGTCTAACCAAGGCAGCGAATAGACACCAAAGACCTGCCGGAAACTTACAAGCAACGGTGCTTTGGAAAACCTTTGGGGAGGCCCGAGTGGATCTACAGCTTAACGAACAAGTGCGCAGAGAAACGGAGCTCCATTATGGTTTTTACCAGAAATATGACTGGACTTTAGCGTTCGTTTCCATGGTGATGGAACAGGACTTATCATTGGAACTGAAAACACAGATCATCTGTACAACAGAGTAACTGAACTCTTCTTGAGGAGAGAAAGGAGGAGGGATTTAGTGTAGAGATAATATACGTATTGGTGAGTATATTATAATTACTTTTATTTAAATGTTTTGATATTTTCTTGTCATTTTATTAAGTAAATATTGGTGCTTCTGCTAGAGAGGATGTGGCTCAGCTGTGGCTGCAGTGAAAGGAAACTTGTTGAATTGTGTTATTTGCGTTTCCTGCTTTAGTGATGGCATCCATTCCTCGATACATTAGATACCTGTCTGTGATGCAACGCCCTGTTGTACTGCGTTTATGTATTATATCAATGTTGTTTACAGCCATGACGTCATAATGATGGTTTTAAGAGGTGGATTTATTCAGGTAGACACTACTGAAGGCAAATGTGGGAAATGCTACTGGTTAATAGACATTTTCTTTCTAGACATGTTTGAATGTTGAATGTTTGAATCATGTTTGAAGTTAAAATTTAGATTTTATTATGAAATACAATTTTCACTTTTTTGAGAAACTAATTTGCAAAACACAAAACGACAAAGTGAAGTCACAGTTGAACATACTCTTTTGAACTGAACATATACATATATTTGCTTCCTGTCATTTTGCGTCACTGGAGCAGAACAGCTCTGGCTCAGTTTGCAAAGACAAACTTCAAATTTAATCCACAGACAAATAATGTACATTACATACAGATATACAGCAAATACAGGAACATACACAGAAAGTGAAACATCATTCGAAAGCCTCGGGACACATTTCTCCGGTCTGGCTACTTAGCCCAACACAGCACGTCACAGTTTAATGTGTTCAGAATAGTAAAACTAGCACACTCTTTATTAGTTTTTTCCCAAAAATATCAATCCATCAATCATTTTTTATTTAACTTTGTGTTGTAAAAAACCCGTAGAACAACTACATATAAGAAACTAGATCAACTACATTTAGAAGTTTGAAAGAGAGATTTAACACGTGGTGAAAGTTAAACATTATCTTATTGGTCTCCATTCTTTGGAACCTGCTATTATAAAGGCAGATAGACACGATATGTAGATGAAGATACAACTCCTAATCTTATATAATGCCCAGCAGCACCCACATCTCCTCACAGCTTGTGTTTGGTCCATTAGGGTTATTTAGTACTGAATTTATTATGAAAGGTTTCCTACGAGATAAACTGATAATAAAGATAATTTCAGATGATAAACATTTATTTTAAACAGCTTTTTGATACTGTTCAAATAAATGTAAAGTTGTAACTACAACTGAATGTATAATCTTTGGTTAGCATATAATAAATTCACCAAGCAAGCTTATGAAAAACGATGTTGAACTTGTAAACTACTACTTTTGTATTGTAACACAGTCCTTCAAAAGACAGCTATGACAATTATAAACCAAATCACTGCCTATGAAATTATATATTGAAAGTTATTGAATCCAGATATGTCTACATTTTAAAATGGTAAGGTAAAAAAACAAAACCCCAACATGAAACTATCTCAAAGATGTTAAAAATGAAAGAAAAACCTATATGGGTGTTATACAAAATGTAATGTAAACCTATTTTTGTGAGGAAAAGTGTAACTATAATTTTTTTATTTCTTGAAGTTCTACTAATCTGTAGAATTTGGGGATTGTAGATGCGTCATTTGATGATTTCTTAGAGTGTAAATAGTAGGCTACAATTTCAATATGAAAAATGTACATGTTTTTTCATATTGGGAATTTGTTTACAGCATATCAAAGTAGCCACTTGTGCATAGGCTAGGTTTGCTGTGGTAGTTGGTGTAACCACACATGTGGGCATACACCAATGACAGTATTTACCCATTGACCCTATTGTCAAGTTGTTTTTTTAATAGAAATTAACTCATTCAGTTTTGACAATAATTGTATTTATACGTAGTTGGACAACTGACGATACGGTAAACATGTAAAGGGTATGCCCCATACAGCAGCAGCAGGGTTCACCCTAAACATGACGATACTGGGTTGACTAAATGGAAAATCACGATTTGGATACAAAGCGAAAAGCAAAAGCGCCAATGTGGCAATATTTTGGGTTTAAACCCAATGCTGATAACGTTAATGAGGCCATTTGTAAACTTTGTCTACACACATAGCAGCTGCGTCACATTCCAACTCTTACAAGGATTGAAGTCCCTCTTAACAATGCTTTGATTTAACCATAAGCACCACAGTGCGATTTTGTCAAATGTCCATTGTTACAAGTTATGTAACAGTATCAAAATGTTGATAAGCATACCATGCTGTGCTTTACATTCTGGCCCACTTCGAAACAGATAATAAGTGGGATCTTAACAGTTATACATATTTCCTTTTTCAGTTTTTCTCTTAACATATCAGTCAGCTGCTGAACAATTTCTGCTGGTCCTTTAGTTGTTCTTCAGGGTTCTCTATCCAATGTTGAAATTGCACACTTGCGATCCTCCATAGGTGAAAGCTACTTCTTTTAGCCCCTGTTCTGGTTACACTGTGGTTGTACGGGAGGTATATGTCCCATTGCGAAACACCATATCAGAAGCCATACAGTCCTTGGGGAAATCCAGAGGGTTACATGCTGTTTGTCTCTTCAAAGCCACAGCACAGTAATCCACTTGTTCCGCATCCAGCCCAGACTCCAGCCAGCGGAAACACACAATGCGCTGGAAGGAGCGCCGGAAATTGTCGGAAACAAAGCCGTACAGGATAGGATTGGCGCCGCTGTTAACGTAGCTGAGGATGACGAACAGCTGAGTCACCATGGGGTCTGGGGGCCTGTGGAAAACGCTGACCAATTGGACGATGTAGAAGGGCATCCAGCAGATAACGAACACAGCCACGACCAGCAGCACCATTCGGGTGATCTTCTTCTCCGAGCGCCGCCGTTGAAGCCAGCCTGCTTTTAGCCCAACTGCTCGCATCCTGGCCACCATCAAACAGTAGCAGAGGCAAATGGCCCCGACCGGCAGTAAAAACCCCAACAGGAAGGTGTAGACCACAAATGCTTCTGACCATGCAGATTCAGGCCACAAGAAGTTACAGTCCACCCCACCATCCTGTGCTGGGACCGTGTCTGCGAAGATAATGATGGGCAGGATGACTATCAGTGACAGCCCCCATACACACACATTCACCACTTTGGCCACAGTGGGTCTGCGGTAGCGGGCCGCCTTTATAGGGTGGACCACTGCTATGTAACGGTCCACACTCAACACAGTCAGACAGAAGATTGATGTAAACATATTGATTCCATCTACGCTCAGCACCAATCTACACATCAGCGAACCGAAGGGCCAATGGCGGACAGCAGCCGATGTGGCCAGAAAAGGAACACTCAACATGAACAACTCGTCAGCAATAGCCAAGTTGAGGATATAAATGTTAGTAGCTGTTTTCATTTTGGCATATTTCAGAATGACGTAGATGACCATGGCATTGCCAGTAAGACCGACGCAGCAGACAAGAGCATAGATGGATGGAATTATGATTTTACTGGCATCAGGCTCCTGGTAGTAGTCCTCATAGTCCATGCTTGTGTTAAAGGGCAGCCCTGTTGGATAGGACCCATAGTCCTGGCTCCCATTGAAATCCATTTTCAACGTTAGTAGTATATGATGCTTTAAGTTTTAATGGTGCTATAAAGACCTGTGTGCTTCTTGGAATTTGTAATACCTCTGATTATCCAAGAAAGAAAATGTCCATTGTTCCGTTTTTTCACCATCCATAAGTCCTTGAGTGTCCTGGGTCTCTGGTATATTTAGTGGTCAATCAATTCTTATTAAGTCCAACCTTCCATATTTCAATATAACAGAAACAATTGGGTTTGCAGCAGCTGCATAATAACCTTCACATCATCGACCTGCAATGGCAGCTCTCAAAATACTCTCGGATTTGCAGGATTCTCTGTTGGCAATCATGTATAATTTAATTTAAACGAATAAACATCATATTGCCTGTTTTTTTCAGGGTAGTAGTAAGTGCAGAGTTCTGATCAAAAGAGACTTCATACCACTTGGATAAACAGCACAAACAAAGCACTCCATCCGTGGATTGAAATGTTTTTTTTATCAGCAGGTAAATCTCATCAAGTGTCCAAGTATAGGTTGAGTTGCTTTGCTGCTGCACTCATGTAGTCTTGTTGAGTCGCACAGCCTTGCAGAGGGGGATGAAATCACAAGGTTTCTGCTGTAGCTTCCTTTCAGGACACATTGTTCTCCCCTTTCTGTGACCTTAGGAAAATGAGGGGGAAAACAAAGAACTGTCACTTAGTTGGCCTCCAACATACACCGAGCACAACATCAAAGTACAAAGAGTCATACCTGAGAGGACAGAGTTTGACATCATTAACAAGGTAAGCATGAAGACATTTCTGTGTTTGTAGGTATTTGTTTTTATTTATTTTATATTTAAAAGTTATAGTAGGGGTCCCCAGAACATAGAAACGGCCAGATGCTAACTGGCATGTTGGGCAATTTGCACAATTAGCATCAGTTTTGTCGCATGAATAAAAGCCCATGTGGAAAATGGTTTGAAAAATGGCTTGGTCGATTTGGACAATTTTGGTGTGGTTTCGGGGTTATTGCGGATGCTGAACCCATTTCTGACATTTTCAGTATATAAAAAATGGCAGTTCAACCAGGAAAAGCCAATATTTGTACTCTCTGGGCTTATTTTTGATACATTTTTGGTCGATTTGGAAGATTTAGGGGACTCTGGATCATTTGGATTTGACAGATTGCCTATTTATTTGAAAAATAATTTTCCACAGTACAGATAATCATGTTTATCTTGTGCTCTCTATATCCAGTGGTTGCAACACTATTCATGCTATTCAAAACCAGCTCATCGAGAATACAAATATGGCCACTTTCTGGTTTAAACTGCCCTTTTAGATCCAAAAAATTCAGCATCCTCAGTAACCCCCAAACCCAGTCTAAATTGTCCAAATTAGCCGACTGTAGTTATTTTGTAACAATTGCTTATACAGGTAACAATACCATTCATTTTAACTAACACAATGTATGCTAATTGTGCAGACTGCCCAACATATGCAAGTTAATGCAGTTTATATGTGCTGGGGACCCTACTATACATTGCAACTTGCACAGGTTCACTATGATGGTTAGACTAGACTAATATCATTCTTCAATTTTTTATAAGTGAAAAATCAGTCTTGTTTATTATTGCTCGTGTTTCAAACATCAGCCTTTGGTACATAAGTCTGTGCAAAGACCTGTAACTGCGTCTATTACCGCCACATCCTGTCTATACTGAATGTTTGGCTGAACACTATTTCAACATGTATTAATTACATCAGAACACACATGTATAACATTGCTCAATAAAGGGTGGTAATAAAAAAAGGGCTCCCTACAACACTAAAAGCTAAACCTGCATCCATTACTAGCAAATGACTTCCATGAAACCACAGTGCCGTTATGGGCCGTTTTCAAAGAATGTCCCCAAGCAGTGTTTTTCTGGTTCAGAATAATGCTGCTGCAAATGAGTGATATCCTGTTGTGTACATCGACATCATAAGCCTGCTTTTCACAATTGTATACAGCATTCATCCACATATTCACCAACAGTCAATGTATGCATTTTCGCTTGCATGGTATAGTCATATAGACCCTCAATTATTCATTCCTGAACAGCAAGGGTTTGGCTTCTTTTGTTGTGAACAGCTGCGGAGTAGTCTTATCTCTTTGACTCTTTGGAGAATTACAATGGTGTACAGTGTTTCGTAGTGGAAGTGATTGTCTGAGAGAGAAAAAAGCTAGAATAAAAACTGAAAAATAAACAAGACACAAGTGTTTAATTATTTTTAAGCTATTTCTCCCATGAAAAGTTTTCAGCTGAACTTTGTGATTGTTGTCTTTCAAAGCTTTGGAGCTAGTTTTTTTAGTTTAAATCTGGTCTCTGTAGGTCTAAGCAGATTTCTTGATGGTACCGGATCTTCTTCAAGGCCTCTCCTGGATTTAATGGTATTGTTTGGTCTTTAATATTCTAAACTAGCTTTTTGAGTCTAATTCAAATAATACACTTGATAGTCTTTCTTTGTTTTTACTAGTATCACTGATCTTTAGATGATCAAGGTCTTCGATGGTCTTATGATTGTATTCAAGATGGTGTACTGATAAATCTCTGAATTGCTTGGAAAAGTTAGAGCACATGGCGATCTTGCAAAGTAAAGTCACATTATTCTTTAACAGGACGGTATTAGGGCTACATATACATATTTCTACAAGAAGCAAGCTTACCCTCATGTATCCCATGAGACTGGGCTCTTAGGAGTCTGATCCTATCGTACTGAATAATTGCTGAGAGAGTTCTTAGTAATCAACATTTCTTTGCTGCTTTCTTTCTTGCAAAGTATTTGAAACATTGACAATTTAACACAGAAAAAATTAATTAAATCATTAAGTCATTATATTCTGAAGCATGTTAGATCAAGAACATTCCCCCTGTTCCCACATCCAGCCTGAAACACTGGAGACACAACAGGGTGACATAAATTGGGAAATGAGCCTTGGAAAACAAACCCTGCCCCCTACCACTCCTGAAAGGCCTCAATGGTTCTCCAGATGTAGCACTCCAGATAGGACTCCACCCAGCGGATTCCAACCAAAAACCCAGCGGATTCCAACCAAAAGTCCAGCGGATGCCAGTGGCTGGGGGCGTTGCCAAATTGCCAGATTTACCCATTTGTTCAATTACAGGATGTAACAATGAGATGGCGCTTCATTCACAAAATACACAAAGAGAACTGGGTGTTGTAGAACTTAGTCTGTTTGCAATGTTTGCAGCTCTGCAGTTGTGTTTGCTGAATACTGTAGCATTTAAATCACTTATTTGTTATGGTTTTGACAAGCTACTATAATGAAAAAAACATCAATATTTTAGATCAAATAAAGTATATCTAATCTTATTATCTTACTTGTAATTCAATAATATATAGTCTTTATATATTAAATAATCATAATAATGTAAATGTTTACACTTCTTTATTTGTTATGCTCATACTTTTACCTTTACAATAGTTTGCTTTAATGTGCAGTATATTTTTTGTAATATTGTTGTGGTGTTTTTACACAGTACAGTAGATCGAAGTAAATCAACTCATACATTATCACGTATTATAATGTATTGTATTATTAAGTAATATCATACATTAACCCCATTATAGCAGATGCCACATTGAATGGATGAACACATTTATGCATCAATAATTACAACGGAGTATTTCTAAATACAAGTTGTACAAATTATATGTATTTAATACTAATAACATAATGATTCATTTTACTTTCAGATGATAATACTTTTCACTTGGGCTATTGACGATTTTGAATGCAGGACATTTGCTTCAAACACGTCTTTTTACCTCGGTAAATAATCAGAATATTTCTTCCACCTCTGATTTTAACCTGTCACTCTTTTTAAAACTTTAATTAAATGAGACCCTTTCAGACCGGCAATGCTGCCCTGCATGTCATTCCGATAGTGTTACGGTGTGTGAAGCAGGTAGGACCCAAATGCAGATTAAAGTAAAAATAATTCCTTTATTTCAAGGCTATATATACACAGACAGAACACTCACCGAGGACAAGCCAAATCACAAGACGAACCGACACTGAACACTGGGAGACAGGGGGATTTAAACACAGGGTAACTAGACACAGGTGGGAACAATCAGGGGCGGGGCCAACACTGATGAGCACAGGAGACACACAAGGAGTGACAGGTGAAAACAATCAGACAACTAGACACACCAGGGAAACTAACGACGGGAGGAAAAACACAGGGAAAAAGACCAGACAATATACAAGGAGGAAAATACCCATAACCAGACATACAAAACTACAAACGTGACAAAACATGAGAATCCTGACAGATAGTCCATCGGAATGTGACAAAAGTCAGAGGTCTCCCATCCACCTTGGGAGACTTTCTCCACACATTCCAATGGGCAATTAGTTTTAAACAAAGAGTCCGCAACATAGGCTACTATCTCTTGTTAACAGAGGGGGATGGAGCTTTGTCACACCGTTTCAGGGTTCATGAATAGTGGATAGGAGAATTCAAAAGGATTTAGGAGAAGAGACTGCAGTGCTTTGAGAATCCGACTGCACCTACACTATCGACGTGTTTATGATGCGCCAGCGGACGTCATGAATGTGCGTCTGCTACTATGAAACTACAGTTTTCTATACAGCGGACAACATGATGTAATGAGAACAACAGCAACCCAGCGCCGTATTCTATCTAGAGACTTTGCACCGCGCTCCCACTTGTTGTACCTGGCAGAGCAAGAAACACTCCAGCCTTTTATTTAAACTTGTTTAAAACATATCTAAATACATATGTGTGTCCCAGGCCATAAATGTAAGTACGCTGTCAGATAAAGCCACGGCATCACAATTCCCGTATTGCTTTCAACCCACCAGCTTTTATGGAGAAAATAAGTTATGTAATAATTAACCAGAGGCATGTTTCTCACTATTTTATGCATAGAAACAACGGGCTACTGTTTGTGTGAGGAATCAGCTGTTTATTTCATATGAGTTTCATTGTGGCAGCGTCCATCACGGCTCTACCTGGTTACACAAAGACCAACACACTCTCACTCCCTAAGCGTCCAATAGCGACGTTTGGTCAGTGTCCGTGGCGTCCAATTGTGACGCTCCTAGGCTCCTTCAGCGTCATAAAGAGACGCAAATAGCTTTCAACTGATTGCAATGTATTCCCATCTGCGTCGGGATTTGACGCTCATGGAAGCACGGCATTCGTTTATGTCGGCTGCCCTTAAAGGTAATGTGACTGTCCATTCCCAGGAGTAAAGGATGGCAGAAGACACTACACTACCCAGAATCCCCAGCTATCGTTTGGACTACATCACGTGCTCTTGACAAACCCCGTGATAGTCCTCAAGCTCTGTGATTGGAGAGTGTGCTCCGAGGGTTAAGCCGATTCTCGAACAGCACTTGAAATGGGATGGAACCACGGCAGACTGTCCAAAACTGGATTTGAACGGGTCCACCGCGTCCCCCCTCCCCCACCCCGTCCCCAGAACTACACATGCTGGCTATTCTGTTTCGCAACATGTTCTCTATGGCACGTCTCTACTGGGAGTTGTAGTTTTAAAAGACGTTTTCGTATTTCCCATAATAAGAAGTTGCCAATATTAAACTGTGTACATCCCTGGAGGTTTAGACATAATTAATAAATGGGTGAAAATTGCTTGTGCCCATTATGGGCAGTATTACTATATATACCCACATGCCAGCTAAGGTCAGAAGAGCTTTATTTAACAGCTGGTCTTATGTGTGTGACCCCTGTGATAACATTACATTACATGAATTGATAAGCCTGAAACATGCACTTGTCAAGGTTCAGAGGCACATTGTGCAAATATGGCAGTAGCCATCGATCAGCTTAAGATAAGATATACTTTATTAATCCCAAGTTGGAACATTTGCGTTACATCAGCATGTGTAACAGTTAAATATGCAGTTGTGTTTATTTGAAAATCATTTAGTATAATCACATAAATTCTGTGTTTTATATTCAACAATTCTGTGTTCTTTATTTATTGATTGTTCAATACCTGACAAGGCCGGAGATGAAATATCTACATACATCTATAAGAGTATAATACATTATGTATAATATCAGTTAAAATAAGTGCTTCAACATAGTTAACATTGCTGGAGGTATGCACAAATATTGATAGATGTCTTGTAATGCACTATTGAGGAACCTGCAACCCAAGTTTTTCATTCAGTGCAGAACTACACCACAGTTGTGTAGGCCTATATGATATGTCAATAAACCTTAGAAAATCTTGAAATCTTGAAAGGGATGTGCAAAATAGTCATTACATACAGTCTTTAATTAACAATTAGTAGAGAATAACGAGTAATGAATATACTTTATAGGGATCGTATTAATATCTAATAATAAAAATATTGAAATTCAATAACATGCTTTAACCACCAGGTGTCCCTTTATATCAACTGTGCACCTTTATGGTGTAAATACAGCCTATCTACCAATTGGATCAAATATAAAAGTGAGCCGAATTAGTGTTGATACTGCAAGGAGACGCATTGTGTGAAAATAAATGTAAGATGTTGTTTAATGGCTGATATATTTATGATCCACGTCACGTTTTCAGTTCCTCATGTTTGTCTTCTCATCAGGGCTCTATAAATACAGAACTACGGCAGATATGTAATATGTAATGCAGCCGAACCGTGTATTACAATGCCGTTATGTGATATGGCACACTCGGAATAAGGTATTATTATTATTTCGGTCTGTTTCCGGTATTTGTTAATGACGGTGTGCTCTGACATGTGAGACTGGAATTGCACAGGGGGGAAATAACGTAGGCTATCTTTAGATGCGGATTTTGTTAAACTAATATGTTTAGGCTGTGGACCAACACTATACATTGACGGGGAAGGGGGTAGCAATAAAGATAACACCATTAAACAGTTACACGACATAACGGAAATAATATCGATAGCAGCGTCCCTAGCAACCACCTTGGTAACAATGAAAACGTCGCGATTTCATGAAGTAATCTTCGTAATAACTAGCAAACTAAAGATCATGTACATCCACTGCACACATAATCTGAAATAACAACTCATATTTCTCGCATCAAATGACATCAAAACGCATTTTAATGGCCAAACTAACTTTAAAATAGGCATTTTACACCTAGAATAAAACGAAGTTCGGCCATGTTTTCTTTTTCTGCAGGGAGACATTTGAAGATCACATGACATAGACCCCAGCCATCGGAATGAATGGTGAAAAAAACGGGGTTTGTCAAACAGAGCACATGGTGTAGGCCAAACGATAGCTGGGGATTCTGGGTAGTGTAGTGTCTTCTGCCATCCTTTACTCAGAAAACATATTTGTTTCTCCGAATCGAAGGGGAAAAATACAAAAGCATTGTACACAATTTAAACCAATCAATGTTGTGTAATTAACAAGGATAATCTGGTGTTTTTTAGTCGATGAGTAGTCCAGATATCACTGTAAAATCAATCGACAGTAAGAGGAGTACTTACTTCCGGGTGTAAAATTCTCCGTTATCCAATGGGAATGGATACTCACATTGCCTTTAAGGGCAGCCGGCATAAACGAATGCCGTGCTTCCATGAGCGTCAAATCCCGACGCAGATGGGAATACATTGCAATCAGTTGAAAGCTATTTGCGTCCCTTTATGACGCTGAAGGAGCCTAGGAGCGTCACAATTGGACGCCACGGACACTGACCAAACGTCGCTATTGGACGCTTAGGGAGTGAGAGTGTGTTGCAAAGACAGCTAACTGTAAGCCTGTCACTCAGAGGGGGGCGGGGGCCATGGCTGATGGGCCATTAGGTGTGTAAACACACAGCTTATCACCTGAGTGCTGCCGTTTCATTCAGACTATTTAAAAAAAAAAATGGTCTGATTTTAACATTGCACAACAATGTGATTGTTATAGCAGTGATATTAAACACTAATAATACAGTAAACTATTAACAATAGTATAATATTATAGCCCGTTTGCCCGTGGTGAGATGACGAGGCTTCATTAAAAAAACAACTATTTTTTAGTGAATTACTGAGTTTGGGCAAGTTAATAACGTTTTAATGAAGTTGACCAGTATATTCATATTTGTCTGTGCTTTCATGTCAATTCGGCGAACATAAACATACATGATCGTGAAGATGATGATTAAATTATGATTAGAAATTGGCAGAGGTGTGGACTCGAGTCACATGACTTGGATTCGAATCAGACTCGAGTCACCAATTTGATGACTTGAGACTCGACTTGACAAAATCACAAAACACTTGCGACTCGACTTGGACTTGAACACCAATGACTCGGGACTTGATTTGGACTTGAGCCTTCTGACTTGATCATTTAATTCAGAGGTCTCCAACACGCCGATCGCGAGCTGCCGCTAGAAGAGCAGACTCCCGTTGGGGAGAGCAGAATCTTCAGCCGCTCCTACTCTTGCAGGCAGGGGCGGGATTTTATTTAGCTGGGCCACCATGCGGCCAATCATATGCGAGGACACACTAGGATCATACCATTATGTGAAAGAAGGGTGGGAGGCACAGCAGGTGTAGTGGTACAGGCCAGCTGCACAGAGCGACGGGGAGACGGATTTACATGCAAGTGCGTCGGAAAAAGTCAAGAAATGAGCAAAAACCGAAAAAAGAAGCAGCATCTGGCTGTTTTTCAATGATATTGGAGAAAGCAAAGCTGAGTGCAGGATTTGTGAAATTAAAATAACCTTTTTTGGTTACCTTTATTTTGGTAACTGTCAGAGGTGGGAGAATTTCAGATCTTGTACTTGAGTACAAAAGTACCAGAGTGTAGGAATACTCGGTTACAATAAAAAGTCCTGCATTCAAAATGTTACAAGTAAAAGTACAAAAGTATTAGCATCAAAATATAGTTAAAGGGGACCTATCATGCAAAATGCACCTTTGTACATCTTTTATACATGAATATGTGTCCCCGGTGTTCCAGGGAACTCACCAAGTGTCAGAAAACACAACCCTCTCTATTTTCCTCCTTCGCCAAATCTCTAAAAAAGGGGCTGCAACGGATCTGAAAAAAACGGATCCAGATTTCAACACTTTTCTACGTCACAGAGAAGTCCTCGGCTTATTGGTCAACTCTCCACCTATCAGGGGAATGAGCCACGGCCACGTGCATTGCCAAACCTCTCATTCGCATATAGGCTATCGGCAGGCTAAATCAACCCACATCTGTGTTTTTGCCTGCTCTTGCCAGGATGTCTAAGATAGTTAAACGTTGTGCTGTTGTTGGCTGCAAGACTCGGGACAGGGGACTGCATGCAATGCCATCAGTGGAAAAAGAAATGAATCTGTGGCTAGACTTCATTTACAAGGGACATGTGCCAGAAGACCACGGCAGATTTCTGTTTATGTGTTCCAAACATTTTACGACGGACATGTTTAAGAACTTGTCTCAAGTCCAACACGGATATGCCTCCAAACTAATGCTAAACCCGGGATCAATACCAACCATCCGGGACCAGGCCAGTGAGGACACATCCAATTTTGAAGCTGTAAGTTTTTATTTAGCGGTGTTTTTCCTGATAAAGCTATCTCTAGCTTGTAGCATGTAGCAAGTAGCTTCGCCGTATCAATGTCGCCTCAAACCCAAATAGTAATCGGTTAGGTGTTTATATATTTTTGTAGCATTTTATTTTGTACGCTCCGCAGTCTTTGCTTTGTCTTTTATTTGAATTATCAGGCATTTGCTAACATGTTCAGACATACTGCCGTAATGGCGATCTGTGTGAAGGCTGTAAAGCCACGCCATAGGCGATAACACAAGTATTTATTCTCCTATTTATTAGTATTTTGTATCCTCTAAAATCATATTGAGTAAGTTATAATAACAAACGTAATCTTCTGTAGGCAAGTGCCGTTTTTTCCAGCGTTATATGTAAAAGCTTTTGTGATTGTAGTCTGTAAGAACGATCAGATATCATCGACCTGTAAGCTAAGCTACGCCAATGAGACATGCCGTTTTTTGCAGCGTTATATGTAAAAGCTTTTGTGATTGTAGTCTGTAAGAACGATCAGATATCATCGATCTGTAAGCTAAGCTACGCTAATGAGACATGCCGTTTTTTGCAGTGTTATATGTAAAAGCTTTTGTGTGTTTACTTGTTTGCGCACATGAATATAAATGGGGGTGTGTTAGGATACAACACTGTGTATGTATGCGAGGGGGGACACACACCACGAGTAAAACTGAGCTAAAGCCCCGTTGGTCTGTTGTTGTTGACAAGGCCTTACCTCTAGCAACAGGTTAATTAGTGGCTAGCACTCATTAAAGTCAGTCTACTGAGCTCAGCCCCTCTCCAACACATCACCTGTATTGAGTCAGAAACACAGCATGCACGTTACGGTTCAAAACTAACTCGGATTGGAAAAGGCTTAGCAAAGAGCTTTGCTAAATAGAGAGTTTTGCTAAATAGAGACATTTAGCCCCATCTTTTGGGATTTCAGACTATATTTATCCAAATAGTATTTTCTCATCCTGAATACTAAGTTGAGATGATTTTGTTCTAACTATGTGTTCTTCTTTACAGGCCAGCACCTCACATACTTACTAATTAGTGACAATTTGTACATCCTTTGCTATTATTTACATTTTTTTTTATCATGGCGGAAATGAAAGACTGTACCTGGCAGCCCTGCACTACAATGAAAACGCTGAGCGTGCACAAGCCACTACATCCACTGGAAACCCTCTGTATAAACTGCAGTTCCCAAAGGCCAGGAAGGGAGAATGCAGAGCAAAACCAGTAAAGACTGACTCC
Source organism: Pseudochaenichthys georgianus (assembly GCF_902827115.2). Classification (NCBI taxonomy): domain Eukaryota; kingdom Metazoa; phylum Chordata; class Actinopteri; order Perciformes; family Channichthyidae; genus Pseudochaenichthys; species Pseudochaenichthys georgianus. Next base: position 20,705,426 of record NC_047520.1, on the reverse strand, counting down.
ACATTCCGTAAGTGTTTAAAATATTTATTATACAACTATTTACAAATATAAAATAAAAAAATTAGAAAGAAGTTTCAGTTTTTTACATGCATATACTAATCTAAACCACATTTTTTTTTTTTGTGCTTTTTTTACCATTGCACAGCCCAACGTGGCCAACTTGATGGACCTCATCTTCGACCAAGTCTTTGTGGACCCTGCACCATTATGAGCGACCTGACAGGGAGGAGGTCATCGCCGGGTATGCTACACGGTTCAATTTGGCTGCTGTCTGAACCCAACATCGACATTTCACGGATCAGGAAACTCCCTGCGTATCCTGAGGACAACGCAGGCCGGAATCACCACTCTGATCCTGCGTCCAAGGAAGCTCCAGCACCAGCTCACAAAGCTTCTGTAAAAATATTTAGTGTCATTTATACAAAATACAAGTAGGCTACATTTAGTTTTTTTTTTTATGGGTTTTTTTAACCGTTGATTTTGACAATAAAGTTCCGAGTTGATATCAAAATGTGTCGTGATTATTCATGTTTGGATGGGTAAAGAATATTCTGATTTCAAAAGCATAAGGTTGTGGACCTTTTTGTCGTACACATGGGTGTGTTATGCCATTGCTGTGTAGTATATAATATAATAGTACATGTACAATGACAGAATGAAAGATTGCATAAAGCCATATACACCAGTATTTATTTCCATGAACAATATTAGCATTCGTTTTACAATTTCAGTCAAAACAAACAAACCACTCACTGCTCTATTTGCCTCAACTGTCGTCCACCATGTTCAGCTCTGTAAATATTCAACGCATTCTGCAGGGAGAACACATTTAGGCACACAGGCTCCAGTCCAGGATGGTCCACCATACAGGTTACAGAGTCCTCAAGTTACTGCATCCGTCTTGACACATTGTGATAAACATATATTGAATGACATGTGAAAAATGTATTTAAACAGACAACTTAGTAAAGCTGTCAAAAATATTACCTGTGGTATCTCCATGCAGCACACATTCTCCATTCAGAAGGCATCGTGGCGCAATTTGCACAAAGAAGTCAATAACTGAGCTTTTAAAAACACATGAAACTACACACATTGCTGACAACTGAGGTGTTGTTGGAGTTATACTTTTTATCACCCTAAGTTATTGAACTTTCCAACGGTTGTTGCACGATGTTGGAAGAAAAGGACTGTACACTATTAATAAACGCAATGAGGTCATTGTATATATGCTGAAAATATGAATGTCTCCCTTTATAAATATATATATATATATATATATATATGCTGTTTTTACGTTACAAACTGTACACATTGCATTCTTGCTAATTAGCCAAAATATGAACGGAATAAGGAGCAAGCATCGTAACAGAGTAAAATAAATAGGGACAACAGCTTGTCAGCTAACCATTCAGAAACGTCCTGCTGCAACCGAGATTTTTGCACCTCCACCAAAACCTCCGCTGCTTCAGGGTCAGTCTCTGGATCAAATTGATAATATGCTTGAACACATGCATTGCTCTGAGATGACATGTTTATTCGACACTCGTAATCACAGCAAGCATGGTAACGTGACTCTCGCCGGCTCATGCCTGCTCTTCTGCAGGGGGGCGTGGTCAGCTGCTGCTCAGAATTTTCAAAGACGGGCTTGGAATAGAGCGAAAATGAGCGAAACGAGGCATGTCTAAAAAATGATCTGTTTGGTATTTTGAAAAATAAAATGTATAAATATACCTTATATAGGTATGGTCATACACTATATCATTTAAATATAGCATGATAGGTCTCCTTTAAAGTACCACCTGCAGAGGGATCTAGATGCCGGTGTTCTCTTCCCCATAGAGACCGCCTGGCTGCACATTATCCCTTGCATAAAGATAGATAGTGGGTCCCTTATAACATGTTGTACACAGTGATAAACATTCTGTCACCTCAACATCAGGGATTTTATACATTAAACTCCTTCTGAATCAAACCGCCACGGTAGCCTTACCTTATTGTTCCCTCTTAAAATAGAAAAAAACACGTTACTTTACCAGCAGAGAGAAAATGGATTATTAAATTATTAATGTGACTAATAAAGAGCAATTTGATTATTAAATATTATTCTGTTGATCGATGTCATTACATTTGGTGAAAAACACATAATGACTTGTTTATGACTCGTTTTGTCAAAGTTTAGGACTTGGACTTGACTTGAACTTGCCCAACCTGACTTGATACTTGACTCGGACTTGAGCGCAAAGACTTGAGACTTGACTTGGACTTGCAAAACAATGACTTGGTCCCACCTCTGGAAATTGGTAGTGAGAGCCGTGAGCATTGTCGGATGTGAAAAACAAACCGATTATTTTTGTAGTTGTAAACTCACGTGGATTAAACCACATTTATTAGTGCTTTCATGTCAGTTCGGCAAACATATGTTACATTAAATGATCGTGAGGATGATGATTAAAAATCGTTTGTTTGAGCCAGGCTGCATTTCCTGATGAAAAAACAAACTGATGGTTTTGTACTTACGCCTACGTTAATTAAACAACATTATTTTGTTAAATAAAAACATGGTGATGTTTTGTAAATGATTACATGTCTCTTATTTAGCACAGAATATGATCCTATCCGTGACATATGGATCTTACCTAATATCGGCTATATCAGATACCTGTAGATCAGCTGTTTATTTCACATGAGTTCCAGTGTGGCAGCTTTTCACTGCTCCCCCTGGTGGATCCATGATCCATTGCAGCTGGTTTCATTATAATTTATTTATTTATCAAGAGGTCGTATCAAGTCCTGTGGGGGTTGTCCTTTCAGCAGGGGCCCACCCCGTGCCGACCACGGGCCCACATGTGTATGGGCGTCCGAAATGAGGTGCTACATCTGTACCTGGGGAGGTTGTGATTCTGACACACAGGACCAGCTAACAAAAGCGTATTTTGATTCCCTCTTGAAACAGACACCATAGAGTTGTTTTGTTCTCCATCAACTACCTAAAAACAGGTCAAACTAAATAGAAGAAACTTGATTGACCAGCTCAACAGTGTCCAACTTTTGACCCAAACTTGGAAACGACGAATCATTCCTGAAAGCGTCAATCGTTTTTCCAACCCAGTAGATACAACCGCGCCCACTTCCACATTACGAAAGCATCCATGTTTTTCAGTATAGCTTACAATTCCACTGACTGATAAACAGCCCTTATTGTTTTTTTCTCCCAAACTAGAGTAGACATGTTTTTACTTACGCCACTAACATGAGGACGTTCTCTTTAGACGTCCACAACGCAGTCGCACAGAGCTACGTTGATGCGGAAGTTGCCATTGTTAAATCTCAACTGGGTTGGATAAACAATAGACACTTCCTGGAAACATCTCTGAGCAAACACAACACTTTATTATGTGCAACTATAGTTGGAAACTGCTAATCTATTTCGATAGAGCTATTGAAAGAGTCCACTTGGATCCCAAGATCATGTTAGTAGACTCTTTGGTAGCTAATAAAATAGCTACACTTAGTTTAGAGGGCCTGTATGTATGAGCAGCTCAGATGTAACAGCTGCTAATCTGCAGTATACAGTTTTTCTCAATCGCTAAACCCACTATTTAGAATCAAAATTCCTTTCATCAAACCAACAGCACAGCCATCGAAACAGAAAACCATTTCTCTACAACAGTATACCATTTATCATTGATATCACACAAAATGCAGATGCTAAGCAGTGTTTTTCAAAACAGATCACACAATTCTCTGACTGAAGTTACAATTCTCTACACAAACATCAAAAATCTTTTGTGTAACTCATGTCTACAAAACAAAATAATCTTCTCACAGTGGATAACACTTACTCCTCATAAACGTAGACCATAGCTACACTAATTGACACTTGATGTGCAAAATATTAACACTTGTTATCAGTCAATCACCCCATTGAAAAAGGTAACTGCATGGAATGTACTGTATGCCTTACAGTAATGATGTTACTGTTAGCTGATATCAATGACTTTCCTATAGTAATTGTAATTAGTGAGAATCCTATAAAAGACCTCCCTCACTTCAGTAAGATGTTTGTGTGAACAAAATGGCTGATCGAGTAGGTAGAGGAGCTCAGAGAGGAAGAGGGAACCCTGTTGTTCAGAGAGGAAGAGGGAACCCTGTTGTTCACAGAGGAAGAGGGAACCCTGTTGTTCACAGAGGAAGAGGGAACCCTGATGTTCAGAGAGGAAGAGGGAACCCTGTTGTTCACAGAGGAAGAGGGAACCCTGATGTTCAGAGAGGAAGAGGGAACCCTGATGTTCAGAGAGGAAGAGGGAACCCTGTTGTTCAGAGAGGAAGAGGGAGGGCTGTACGTATGCGTGGTGGAAGAGTTGAAGGGGACCAATGCGAACAGTAGTTTCGGACAACACCTGTGCAACTATTGTGGACCACGTCATAAACCATGGCATGTCCCTCAGTGAGGCTGGCCAAAGGGTTCAGCCCAATATACGGAGATCAACAGTGGCATCCATTATTAGGATCTTCAGGCACGAAAATAGGTAAGCTACTGTAACCCTTTTTTACAGCACTTCATGCATTTCTATTTTTATGTAGGTTTCGATCACTGTTTTTATATTACAGTACATAACATATTACAGTACATAACATATTACAGTACATAACATTCTCAAATATGTATTGATAGAACTGATAGAGCACCCCGCTCTGGTGGCAGAGGAAAGGCCTTTACTCCAGAACAAGAGTCTGCCATTGTTGATATGGTTGTGGCCAACAATGAAATCCGCTTAAGGGAGATTCAGGCCAGAATAATTGCAGACCAGGATGTCTTCAGTAACATTCTATCTATAAGTGTTGCAACCATTGACCGGGTGTTAAAGAGGCACCACCTCAGAATGAAACAGATTTATAAGGTTCCTTTTGAACGCAACTCTGACCGTGTGAAGGAGTTAAGGCACCGGTATGTACAGGTAAGGACCTCAATCACAGTGATGGCTTGCCTATATCTTTAGTATGTCGGACTGCTTACAGTAATGTAAAACGGTCCTCTGTTTGTTTCATTTTCTTTAGCGAATGATGGAGCAGGAAGGCAATGCATTACCACATGTTTTTGTATATGTGGATGAAGCAGGCTTCAACCTCTCCAAAGTGAGGAGACGTGGGAGGAACCTTATTGGGCAAAGAGCAACAGTCTTTGTTCCAGGCCAAAGGGGAGGAAACATAACATTGTGTGCGGCTATCTCGACACAAGGCGTCCTTGCTCACATCCCTGTGATGAGAGCATATAACACGCAACGTGTCCTTGCCTTCCTAGATGTCCTGTATGACCGACTGGTGCCACCAGAAGAGAGGGATCAAGTGAGGTCGGTTCACGTGGTCATATGGGACAATGTGGCATTCCACCACTCTCGTGACGTGAGGGCATGGTTTGAGGCTCATCCACACATGGCCATGGAGTTCCTCCCTCCATACTCCCTATTTCTAAACCCCATTGAGGAGTTCTTCTCTGCCTGGAGATGGAAGGTTTGTGACCATCATCCTCATGACAGAATGCCCCTTTTGGACGCAATGAATGCTGGCTGTCGGGACATCTCTGCGGAATCCTGTCAAGGGTGGTGTCGACACGCAAGGAGTTATTTCCCACGCTGCCTTGCAAGGGAAGACATACGCTGTGACGTAGATGAGGCTATGTGGTCAGACAGAGGCCAAAGAGCAGATCAGTAAAGCTATATAGATCTCATTCTCTGCTTTACTGCTGATTTACATCATTTACCCATGTTATTTTGTTTCCAGTGTATTGCTATTCATCTTTTGTTTCTGTTACGGTGCTCTTCTGAAAATGAGACCATAAAAACAATGACATAGTTACAGTAACATACTGTTTTTCCTATATGTAAGTTTGTTTCTCCAACTTGTCAGTTTTCCGTTCAGTTTCCAATATCGATAGCTTGAGGTTTGTGTATTGATGATTGTAGTCAGTATTTAGTGTGCCACTTAGTAATGACTGTTAAAATAGTCTTCTAATGAGCTGACAAATGTTTGTTTTTGGAGAAGGTATCTGGTTTTGGAAGGGGTCTTTTTAGTTTTTAGTGCCTTAAAGCACTTTGCAAGAAATGTATATTGTTATGGTAGAATGTGTTATTATGGTGACCGGAGTTTCAGTTATGAAAACACATTTGTCTCATTAGAGGACAATTTGTTCTGTTTCGATCGACTTATTCTTTTTTGTGACCAGTATTTTCAGTTTTGGTCATGTAAGTGCATTTTGCAAAATATATTCAGAGTTATGGCAAGTGTGTTTCTGTTTAGATGGCTATGTTCTTGTTTTGAAGAAATGAATTTTGATTATAAATAGTGGGTTTAGCAATTGAGAAAAACTGTAAACAGTCCCTGTGGAGAGACATCAATGATGGATGAGGAAGAACACAGGGTCCAAAGTCTTAATTAGTCTTCCACTCCTCTAAAGCTGCTAGCTCCACTCCAAACTCTTCCCTTCTGCTTTAATGACAGGAAATCATCCTTTTGAAGTTGAATTAATGGCTGTGTGTGTGTGTGTGTGTGTGTGTGTGTGTGTGTGTGTGTGTGTGTGTGTGTGTGTGTGTGTGTGTGTGTGTGTGTGTGTGTGTGTGTGTGTGTGTGTGTGTGTGTGTGTGTGTGTGTGTGTGTGTGTGTGTGTGTGTGTGTGTGTGTTAGAAAGGGAGAGTATCATATGCTTTACTATACAAACAAGGCTGTTGTTGTTTTACAGAAATATTGTTTCAGGAATGTGCAACACATACCAAATATATCCAGCGCCTGGAATGATGGAAGCCTTGAAGCCTTTGCATTTTTCTTCCATTAGTGTAGAGGCAGTCAGGATGGAAAATGTTATGTGTTTGTGAGTCATTTTGTCTCCCCAATGCACCAGCTAACTATGAGGGGCCGTGTAGGCCAAAATACAAACTAACCTTGTACACACATGACTGAAATACTCTCACATTCACTACTGAACACCTCACACACACACAACTGACAATTAAACCTCACACACATACTACTGAAAATTACCCTCACACACACACAACTGAAAATGAACCACACACACACACACACACACACACACACACACACACACACACACACACACACACACACACACACACACACACACACACACACACACACACACACACACACACACACACACACACACACACACACACACACACACACACACACACACACACACACACACACTATTGAAATACTCTCACATTCACTACTGAACACCTCGCATAAACAACTGAAAATTCAACCTCACACACACGCAACTGAAAATGAACCTCGCACACATAGCCTACTACTGAAATACTCTCACATTCACTACTGAAAACCTTACACACACACTCCTGAAAACATTTTACTGAAAGGTTCTCAGTAGGGAAGGTGCATGTGTTTCACATATGTGTGTGTGAGGGAGATTCTTGCTGTAACGGAAGTCATTGTAATGAAACGGAAGTAACAAAGAACAATGCTGCAGTGATACAGTAGGTGGCAATAATTCTCGTCTACTCTGTTTGGAAGTCGCCATTAAAGACGAAGAATGAAACAGAAGGTCCAATTCAGCATAGATTTATAGAGAAACAGCACCGCAGCCGTAGGCTGGACCCTGGACCGAGCGGTCTACAAACTGAGAAGGTCTGGTCTATGGAGGTGCACGTGGGGTAGCCTAGCAACCCGCTAGCAACATGCACAGCTGCAATAAGCTAACAAGCTAACAAAACTGAAATTGAGCCAGAACCTTTCCTTTTTTCTTTTACCATTTATTGAAGTGATTGATATTTCAGGCTGAGAGGACAATGGCATGTTAAATATAGTTGATTAAGTATATAGGAGCAACATAGGCCTATGTACTCCAGCCTGATCCAAATAAGGGCAAAGAAACGGGACCTGCTGCCACCGAGCTGGAAGCTCCAGAGCAGGGATGGACAAATGGCGGCCCGGGGGCCACCTCCTCTTTTTGCGGCCCTCAGATTAATTTAAAACAACGTAATTAATAATAAGAAAAAACAATCATTATTTTCTTTTTTTACTTGTAGTACTGATACCGTCCTCTAGAGTCCTAGCGTCCATTTTCAGCTTTCCGGGATGTCCATATGCTTCTATGGACGCTCATGGAAGCACGGCATTCGTTTGTGTCGACTGCCCTTAAAGGCAATGAGAGCGTCCATTCTCATTGGATAACGGAGAATTGTACACCCGGAAGTAAGTATTCCCCTTACTGACGATTGATTTTACAGTGATATTTGCACTACTCATCGACTAAAAAACACCAGATTATCCTTGTTAATTACACAACATTGATTGGTTTAAATTGTGTGCAATGCTTTTGTATTTTTCCCCTTCGATTCGGAGAAACAAATCTTTTTTTCGGAGTAAAGGATGGCAGAAGACACTACACTACCCAGAATCCCCTGCTATCGTTTGGACTACACCATGTCCTCTGTTTGACGTCACGTGATCTTCAAATTTCTCCCTGCAGAAAAAGAAAACATGGCCGAACTTCGTTTTATTCTCGGTGTAAAATGCCTGTTTTAAAGTTAGTTTGGCCATTAAAATGCCTTTTGATGTCATTTGATGCGATAAATATGAGTTGTTATTTCAGATGATGTGTGCAGTGGATGTACATGATCTTTAGTTTGCTAGTTATTACGAAGATTACTTCAGGAAATCGCATCATTGTTACCAAGGTGGTTGCTAGGGACGCTGCTATCGATATTATGTCTGTTATGTTGTGTAACTGTTTAATGGTGTTATCTTTATTGCTACCCCCTTCCCCGTCAATGTATAGTGTTGGTCCACAGCGCAAACATATTAGTTTAACAAAATCCGCATCTAAAGATACGTTATTTTCCCCTGTGCAATTCCAGTCTCACATCTCACAGCACATCGTCATTAACAAATACCGGAAACAGACCGAAAACATTTTTAAAAAATAAAATAATACCTTAGTCCGAGTGTGCTTGCTTTTCTCTTTGAAAGTCATCACATACCGGCATTGTAATACACGGTTCGGCTGCATTACATATTACATATCTGCCGTAGTTCTGTATTTATAGAGCCCTGATGAGAAGACAAACATGAGGAACTGAAAACGTGACGTGGATCATAAATATATCAGCCATTAAACAACATCTTACATTTCTTTTCACACAATACGTCTCCTTGCAGTATCAACACTAATTCGGCTCACTTTTATATTTGATTCAATTGGTAGATAGGCTGTATTTACACCATAAAGGTGCACAGCTGATATAAAGGGACACCCGGTGGTTAAAGCATGTTATTGAATTTCAATATTTTTATTATTAGATATTAATAGGATCCTTATAAAGTATATTCATTACTCGTTATTCTCTACTAATAGTTAATTAAAGACTGTATATAATGACTATTTTGCACATCCCTTTCAAGATTTCAAGATGTTCTAAGGTTTATTGACATATCATATAGGCCTACACAACAATGGTGTAGTTCTGCACTGAATGAAAAACTTGGGTCGCAGGTTCCTCAACAGTGCATTACAAGACATCTATCAATATGTGTGCATACCTCCAGCAATGTTAACTATGTTGAAGCACTTATTTTAACTGATATTATACATAATGTATTATACTCTTATAAGATGTATGTAGATATTTCATCTCCGGCCTTGTCAGGTATTGAACAATCAATAAATAAAGAACACAGAATTGTTAAATATAAAACACAGAATTTGTGTGATTATACTAAATGATTTACAAATAAACACAACTGCATATTTAACTGTTACACATGCTGATGTAATGCAAATGTTCCAACTTGGGATCAATAAAGTATATCTTATCTTAAGCTGATCGATGGCTACTGCCATATTTGCAAAATGTGCCTCTGAACCTTGACAAGTGCATGTTTCAGGCTCATCAATGAACAAGAGGAGGGGTCACAAACATAAGACCAGCTGTTAAATAAAGCTCTTCTGACCTTAGCTGGCATGTGTGTATATATATTAATGCTGCCCATTATGGGCACGAGCAATTTTCACCCATTTATTAATTATATGTTAAATGTGAGTGTTTCCTATCCCCTAAACCTCCAGGGATGTACACAGTTTAATACTGGTAACTTCTTATTATGGGAAATACGAAAACGTCTTTTAAAACTACAACTCCCAGTAGAGACGTGCCATAGAGAACATGTTGCTAAACAGAATAGCCAGCATGTGTGGTTCTGGGGACGGGGTGGGGGAGGGGGGACGCGGTGGACCCGTTCAAATCCAGTTTTGGACAGTCTGCCGTGGTTCCATCCCATTTCAAGTGCTGTTCGAGGCTCGGTAACCCTCGGAGCACACTCTCCAATCACAGAGCTTGAGGACTATCACAGGGTTTGTCAAACAGAGCACATGGTGTAGTCCAAACGATAGCTGGGGATTCTGGGTAGTGTAGTGTCTTCTGCCATCCTTTACTCCGAAAAAAGATTTGTTTCTCCGAATCGAAGGGGAAAAATACAAAAGCATTGCACACAATTTAAACCAATCAATGTTGTGTAATTAACAAGGATAATCTGGTGTTTTTTAGTCGATGAGTAGTGCAGATATCACTGTAAATCAATCGACAGTAGGCCTAAGGGGAATACTCACTTCCGGGTGTACAATTCTCCGTTATCCAATGAGAATGGACGCTCTCATTGCCTTTAAGGGCAGTCGACACAAACGAATGCCGTGCTTCCATGAGCGTCCATAGAAGCATACGGACATCCCGGAAAGCTGAAAATGGACGCTAAGGGCCCTCCCCTTGCGTTGAAAATGGACTCTAAGGCCCCCCCCCCCTTGCGTTAGAAAAAGCCGGCAGGGGACTTGACATAACGTCAACATAGGCCGACCTGGGAGTGAGGATGTGTTGTTTTTATCATCTGATTTTGGCGAAACAAGTTTAATATTCTAAAAATCAAGACTTTGTTTATTTGAAATCAGATGAAAACAAACTGCCGTGTTATCTATGCAGTGTTGGACAAGTTACTTTAAAAAGTGCTGCTTGCAAGAAGGCCATCACCAGAATGTGGTTAAAACCAGGAAAACCTACTTTGGATGAGTGGATTGACATTGTGTATGATATTTTTAAGATGGAAAGGATAACCCTTGCTTTGAGACTGCAACAGGGAATGTTTTTGTCAAGATGGGAAAAATGGATAATATATGTTACACCAATACGACCATCATTTGTCTAGAAGGGACTTTTATATATTTTGGTTTTAGTATTTTTTATTTCTATGCCCCCCTTGTTTGAATAAGTTGCAGGTACACCCCATAACCCTGTTCGTGTTTATGTTATTTCTATATGTTATAGCATGTTTGACGGTCAGTGAGGCCTGCATCTGTATTATCCCCAAATATGCACATTTGATTTGTGATTTTACTGTTAAATACAGAAGGCTTACAGAGAATATTGTATTATCTATGACTGTAAACATGTGAAAAGCTGAATAAAAAGAGAATTAAAAAAAAAAAAAAAAAGTAACTAGTAATAGTTATAGTTACTTCTCTCAAAAAAGTAACGAGTTACTTTATTCGTTACTAAATTATAAAAGTAACTAGTAACAAGTTACTTTGCTTTAAAAATAATAACAATACAGTACAAATACAAGTGTTTGTGTTGTTCTGTGGCACAGTAAGAGAAAAGACAACTCCCCACATGTAGCTACATTAGTTAGGTGCTTCAGGAGATTGGCATTGCTGTTATTCAATGTGGACAATGCTTTCTGTCCTGCACACAGTTTACATTTGACCGTAATATTTTTTGCGTCTTTTATCCCCACAAATTGAAAATAGTGGTTATATATGAAGGTAGATATGGTGCGAAATGCGAGAGCGTGTAGAACCTGATGTGAGCACTTGCAGAAAACAAATCTGAACTTGTGTGCATACATTTACACTTGTATAAAATATCCACGTAACTGTGAACCAAATGTACACTTGTATAAAATATCCACGTAACTGTGAACCAAATGTACACTTGTATAAAAATATCCACGTAACTGTAAACCAAAGTTGAAGTCACAGAAGAAAAAAAAAAGTGTTGATGCTTGTAGAAAAAAAATGAACTTAGTGATGAAATGTTCACTTGCAGAAAAATACATATTTTTTAAATATATTTTCCATTACAACTGCAACTTGGTTATTACAACCTCTCAAAGCAGTCATTACAACTTGACGAATCTGCTCTATGGCAGTATAAATCGACGAATCTGCAGTCTTGACTTTTGCTACACTTCTTGCGATAAATGTGTCGCAAAAGTAATTTTCACCTGCAGATGTGGGGGGAGGGAGGGGGGTTGGAGCGAAGGGGCGGAGCTATCAGAAACAACGAGGCTTGGGTCAGTCACACAGTCACAGCCACAGTCAGGTCCGAACCGGATGTCTGCGGGGCTAACGGTCCGTGTCGCTACCGCTGACATTATTTTATTTTTTTTTGCATGTTTTTGTAATCATTATTTGTAATACTTTCTGCTGACACTAGGTGGGGCTGTGCCAGAGCGATGTCAGAGTTAGAGATAAGTTCGCTCTGATGCAAACTTGCATGCGCAAAGCCCCCACCTTTGTTTTACCATGTGTGTGTGTGGGGAAATCCCCCCTCGATTCCATTGGCTCTGACGGTCAGAAAGAGATTTCATTCGTCAAAATCGACCAAGGGGGGCCAGAGATGAGGAAAATCCACCCAATGACCCCAGAAGAGGTTTGTTTTGCTAAATCTGTCTAAAAAGGCAAATGTCACTTGTTTGCATCAATCTGATACAGGGGTACTTATTATATGTTGTACTTTGGATTCCTAAAGCTTTTAGTCTACCTTACCATCATCCAAGGGTAGTTTTCACTATAAGTACAACATATGTTTTGGACGAACACTATAATTTATAGTTTTTTACTATGTTCAATCTGAATTCTCTTTAAAATAAAAAACATCTATATTGATTCTGACTTTTCTACATCCAACTCACAGGTTTATCATTACTTTGAGAAAAAAGATTAATAATTTAACCCTTTTAGAAAGATTGGTCATTTGTTCTGGGAATGTCATTTTCGAGCCTGAGACCTGAACAACAGGCTTAACAGGTTAATAACCTATTTTTAGAGACGATGTGAAAGGGAACACTTCTTAGCTTTAACACTTTCGTGAAGTGTCACAAATGAGGCGCCGATTCGCAAAATGGTGTATGTAGTGCTTCAGATGTCTCGACTGAGTTTTAAATTGCTACTGGAGAGTGTATTGTACATCTTAATATAACATGGGCTTTACTGTAATAGAGATTTCCATTTAGTTGTGTTTTGCTTATTCAAGTGTCTTATACATGAGAGGGAAATTATTGAGTTCTCTCTCTCATAATACAATGTTATGATTTAATTTACAACTAATTGTGTATGTCTGTATTATTGGCAGTCTCAAAGGTGTTACAACGGCTCCAAGTTAAACAGTTACAACTCAAGCAATCTTCATTCAGACTTTGTAGACCTTTGCCATGAACATGAACTCTGTATTGTTTGAATTGTTTGTGTGCAGATAAGCTTAATTAATATCCAAAGACAATTTCTTGACTCAAATATTCTATGAGATATTTTCATCACAAAAGAAGATAGACCGGCTCACAAAAGTTTGACGCTGACATTTGATATTTGGTCAGACAGAACATGTGAGAACATGCGAGCCCTATATGGGTGCCTCAAACGTGTTTTCCTGAAGATAACAGGAAAGAACCTGGCTAAGCCCTTGCTAAGCCAGTAGTGAAAGGGACTGGTTGCTATAACCTCCAACAATGAGATTGACATTGCCATAGCAAGGACACTCCTGAAGTGGCTAAGGATGCTACTTTGTAATTAATCGGATGGTCTTAATTCCCAAGTTGGAGATACATTTTTCTGATTTGGGTATGTTTATGGGCTTTAAGATGCTTTACATACTTTTTGAGTTGAGCAGAACTTTGATAAATGTGTTTGAGTTGTTCTTGCACGTAATTTGGATCCCTTTCAAAAATGTAATAGGTTTTTTCCTTTGCTAATGCATCGCCCTAAGACCTCTAATGACAATTATACCTGCAGTTTTTATGAAATCCTGCTGATAAACAGACAGCAGGAATACAGACAAACTGTCAACAATCCTAGCCGGAGGTAATTTCATTATTCAGCCATAACACCACTCTCTAACGTTGTGTCATACATTGTTGTCCCTCAAGTATTCTATTTAGTATTCAACATTGTGTTTAATTGTTCAGTTTTATATGTAAGTACAGGAAGTTACTGTAAACCAGAGTCAGTTTTTCTGTATGCAATATCACACTTGGCCAATTAAAGTGTTCTGACAGGACATGGCCACATTACCCGGACCACTTCTGTGTGTGTGTCAGCAGCTTCTCACATGGAGGAATGGATGGAGAGTCTTCATCTGGTCTGCCAGCTCAGCAGCTTGACCCAGAGTCCGCCTCACGCTGTGGATCAACG